>NC_056726.1:555609084-555866584 GCF_019279795.1 Protopterus annectens | reverse complement strand
TAATAAGCAAGATCTACCCTTGACAAAACCAAACTGGGGTTGGGTCAAGAGTCTGAAGGTTGCCTATGTCTTTTTTGATAAGGTCCATGATGATTCTTTCTATGGTCTTGCAGATAAGGCTGGTTAGACTTATAAGTCGATAGTTTTGTAGGTCGGTTGATGGACCCCTTTGTGCAAGGGGGTCATTGTTGCTTTTCTCCACTCTGCTGGAACAAAGGCAGTGCTCAGTCTATGGTTAAAAAGACTCCTAAGTGGTTCCACTAGGTCTCATTTTAGATTGTTTAGTAAGCAGGTTGGGATGTTAGCTGTCCCACAGAGGTTATGTTTTTGGCCTTTGAGAGTGCTTGTATGACCTGTTCTTTGGAGTTACTCGATAGTGGACTGGTGTCAGGAATCCTTTGGGGTATGGCTGGTGAGGATAAGAAGGTGAAGTTATTGCCAAATCTGTCAGCTAGCAGATTGCAATTTCCTCAGGTTCAGTGTGAGTGGTACTGTCCACTATAAGTTCAGCGAAAAGCTGGTCATTCCCTTTTAGGTTTTGGATGTAGCTAAAGAATGTCTTATAGTTGTCTTTAGTTAGGGATGCTAATTTAGTCTCATAACTAGCCTTAGAGGACTTTACACGTTATCTGATTTGCTTGTTCAAGCTGTGTAGGATATTCTTCCTCTGTTGAGTAAGTTCCCTCTTGTTCGTAGATAGCAGTTTCTTTCTTTTGTTATATAACTTATTTATACCTACAGTCCACCAAGGTGGCTTGTTTTTCTAGAGGACCTGGTTTTAGTCCTGTTAGTTACAGCTGAGTCAATACATTTGTTTAAGTGGCTATATAGGACATTTATGTACTCTTCTGCATATGAGTCATTGTTGGCTGTGTTAGCAGGGGCTTTGAAACTTTTTATACCATTGCTTAATAGGCTAAAGTTTACTTTGGAAACAAATTTCAGTGTTTTGCTCCTGTGGGGGTGTCATGCCTGATGATCTATGGTCTCACCATACCAGGGAGGGCACAACACAGGGGGGGGGGGTAATGCAGTGACCCCCCCCTCCATGCTGGTGAGCAATAGGTGTAGGTCATTTGAGCCCCTTGCGGGGGTGCAGACCAACTGTTCTAGGGCATTTGAATTAACAAAATCCAGGAACCTCAGCACAGTCATGTTTGTGCTCATGTAAGTTGCCCAGTTGAAGGATAGTTGAAATCTCCCATGATCAAGGTGTTTGGCTGTACACCGTGCAACTCTAGCAAGTTTGGGTAGGGGATGTGCTTCTCTTAGTTCATGGTGGGAGACCTGTAGCTAGCAATGATGTGGTAGGGTATTTTGCCTATAGTTATTTGGACCTGGAGTAGCTCAAGAAAGTTGTACTGTTTTATTAGTCTTGAGGAGTACTTGGATTTAATGAAGATGGGTACACCTCCACCTTTGGTTCTTTTATGCTCATTTTGAGGTCTGAACATGTGAAAGGCATTGTAGCCTTGTATGACTAGGGTGTTCTCTGTGGCCTTGAACCAAGTCTCAGTGATGACACAGACATCAGCATCTTCCAAGGTGAGGAGTGCTTTCAGCGAGTGCAGTTTACTGCTTGGGCTCCTAGCATTAAGCAGCATGACCTTGAGTTTGTCTCTAGTGGATTGTTTATGTCAGAAGTTTTGTTGTTTTGACATTGCAGTGCACAGCTACACACAAAAACAAGGCTTATATACAGATGCAATTAAAAAAAATTAATCTAGCCTGCCAACAGGAAATCACATAATGATCCTTCCTTCAGCAATCCCCAGGTCAGACAATGCTATATCCACACTTCTCTGCCACAGGAGTGCAGGGGAGCCCTTCTTAATGTAAGATGGCTGCATCCGAGTTCAAGAGTGTGAAAAACAGACTAGAGTCAGCAAGTCTGGATCTAGTCTATGCTAACTAAGCAATATTTCAATGCAAAACAAGTGTAGGTAATAAGCAGGCACAAACAGTAAAAACAGTCAAAAAGGCGCAAAGTAATGCTGTAAAACAGTAAAATACAGATGAAAAAGTGCAGATCAAACTCAAAATAATCTTAATTCCTGATGCTTAGCTTTGGTTGGCTTAGATTCAAGCAGAAGCACTCTGGACTTCTGGCAAAGGACACCAAAAGGAGAGCAGATCCAGTTAAGTAATCCAAAAACAGCACAAATGCAAGGCTTATATATACAGATACAATTAAACAATTTTAAACTAGTCTACCAGTATGAAATCACACAATGATCCTTATGCCATTATCTGAATATTAGGCCTTGCAGTTGTGATAGACAGTCTTAGCTTGCCAGCAGTGAAGGAAGAGGTAAACATTTTTGGTTATAGTAATACCTAAGAATGGCCAAAAAGTCCAGCAGAATGAGTGCAGTTGGTATGGCAACAAAAGTAGAGGTAGTGGGTTTACAAGAAATGTTAACATGTAGGTGCTTGCTACCCCAAGTATTGGATTGTGTTTCTGGTTCTAAACTCAATGGAGTCTATGGTGTAAAGTTTGCAGGATATATGTTTCAAGTGCATATTTGGACGCAGAGGGCAAGTACTGCACAGGGGGAGGATGTTGGTTATATTTACAAAAAGTGGTTGAAGCTGGTTTAAGTTTACTGGTTTGCATGGTGGTTACTCTATTAAAAATGACAAATATGGGACAGCTGATGGGAGAAAATGTAGAGGTATGAGGTTATACAGCAAAACTGGAGGAGGATACTAAGAAGAGGTTAGAAAGGTATGGAGACAGATAAGGATATAAGGTCAGTAGGATGCGTTGTTGGTGAACTGAGAGTTTGGGGATTATTGGATGCCAATGGGTAGAAGAACAAAGGGTTGGTTATCACAGGGACTATGTAAGAGGAGTATGAAGGCTGAAGAAAGTCTTGGGATGCTGGGAGTGGAACTCGGGTAGCAGGAGGGTGTTACATTGTGTTCAGCTGTATACATAAAGAGCTCAGTGGGAAGGGTGGACTGGAGGGATGAAAGGCAAAGAGGAAGTGGAAGCAATTGAAGGGATGGAAGAGGGAGCCTGATTAAAGTCTACAGAACCATGGAAATGAGAAAGGAGGTACAGACAATGAGAAAGTTGGGATAGTTAGAGTTACAACATAGACTGTTGGGGGATAGAATGGAAACAGACCTGGGACGTGTTCAGAAGATTAGGGTTGTATGTCTGGGGGCAGATATGCTTATTTGATGGTTCATTAAGTAATAGAAGACACCAGCTAAACTAAAGAGAGCAGTTCTTATTGCATAATACATGTTGGATGTTTTAGGAAGAAAAGGCAGGAGGAATGTATATATGATAAGAAAATGCAGGTCAAGAAATTATGCCTGCAAATTCCTTAGCAAAACTGGTGGAAAGTGCAGCCGTTTGAGGTATGGGTGAAAGGGAACACATTGTAAAGAAAGCAGAAATTAGAGTGAATATCTAGAGAAGACAGATTTCAATTGCATTTTGCAACAGGCTGAAAAACGAAAGAATAGGGACTGAGTGAAAGATGAAATGAGATGTTTAAGATAGTAAAAAATATTTTGGAAGATGACCAAAGGAAAATGTACTAGGGAAAGGATAAGAAAAGATATAGGGATTGAGGTAGCATTCTTTCTTTCATTTTTTTTTTGTTGTTGCATTTTTTTTCCTTTACTGGAGGCCCAGAGAGAAAAGCTCCAGAAAAATTGCATTACATAAAGAACACACTAAGCAGAGATATACAAGTAATTAACAAATATACAAAATTTAAACATGGTATCATTAATTGAATGCAGCATCATGTAAATATCTATGAAAAGAATATTGAGAGACAAAGAAAAAGGCATAGAATTTGGACCAATAACTAAAGATAAAGGGCTTTTAAAGAACAGGAGAAAGTAAGGGGCAGGGCATTTATCATCAAGGAGTTGTGCATGTACAGAGACAGTTTTTTTTTAAGATATTCTCTAGTATGTGCCTTAACTGATTGGTGTTTACTGTGTTTCTTAGAGTTAGAGGCAGGGAGTTCTAAATTTTGACCAGGAAAGAGGATTACAAAGAGTGACAAGCTGAACGTTTAGCTTTAGTAGCAGTTGATAGCATTTTGTCAGTGGACTTCACCTGTTCACTTGTGTTATAGGGCATCTGTCTGAATAATAGATGAGTTTGTGGGAAATTGTTAATTGGGAGAGTGTATGGTAATGTCTTACCGCTAACCACTGTAGTTTTTTAAGGCCACTCATTGATGTGTCCTATAATGATGATTGGTAACAACTTTCACCACCTTAATAAAACACTGTTCCAAGAGAGAGAGTGAGTTGAGTGGATTGATGGTTACTCAAGATGTGAATATTGTAAAGCAGGACAGGGTTGAGAAGGGATGGAACATTATTTTTCCTGGCATTATCTGTGAGGTATCGTTTGTCTCTATAGAGTGCATTTTGCTTTTGGTGGGTGTTTTATGAGATGATCTGATTTTAAGCTTTCATCAATATTGACTCTTAGAAGCTTAGTTTGACTTACTAGTTCTACATTTGTGTTGTTGAGGAAGTACTTTTGAAATTATTTTTGTAGTCAGTTGAATACTTTTTGGCTAAATAAGATCAGTACTGTTTTTTTAGGCTTAAGGAGCTGCTGTGTATCATACAACCAAGCCTCTATGGTTGACAACGACTCTTGGGTGAGTTGTTAATTCTGCTTTTAGCAGAACAGATGATTGTTGAGTCATCTGCATACTGCATGATGGTGGCTAGTTTAGAAACTAGGTGGAGAACATTACTGAGTATACTGGAAAACAGGGCACCTAAAATGTACTCTTGAGGGACATCCACTGTAATAGGAAATGAGTAATCTGAAAGAGAATGAATGATGAGACCGCAAATTATGTTGAGGTGGCATAAGGCAGCGGAAGGAAGGAAGAATGTAGGGTGTAAAAGGATAGATGGGACTCATGGTGTTTAAGCAACAATGAGGAATTGAGTTCAAATATTATACATGGAAAGCATGGTGACATGTTATGTGATGAATAGCGCCAAGGCAGATGACCTATGAATGTACAATTGTGTTAAATGTGTGCACGCTGTCATGTCTCTTCTACTGTATGCATTATAAATAGAAATTATTTAGAAAAAAAGGAATAACAATTTATTCTTAGGTAGGATTGTTTCCAGGTAGAATGAGCTATCAGAAGATACAGTTCAAGGCTAAACTAATACATCATTCAAGAAGACATAGGAGTGATGAAAAGTAAGGGCAGTAGGCAATTATGTTTAAAAGCTAATACTAAAATACGAAAACATGGCAAAGTTGTCTGTTTGCAGAATTGTAATTGGTTTGATATTTAGAGGATAATCCTTTTCTTTTTCAATGTGTTGTTTTGAAATGTTGTAACTTATTGAAATCTTAATAAAAATGGACGAAAAAAGCCCCAGCAAAGTTAGTCTCATCTTCTAAAAAAAAAATAAAGTTTTCTACTGACACAAGACACTAAGCAAATTAACTGTGGTTTTATGTGTCACATATAAAATGCATGCCATACAAAAATGTGATCTAACAGATATGTTAATAATCACTTAACAAAAGCATTTTCTTGCTGTGGTAATAAAAATCTATATTGTAAAATTGGAAACAATTATATGTATTGCAGTAACAAATATATACATAGAATTAACTCATATTAGTAACTGACAGTATCTGGACAGCAATCTTCCACTTTTGAATGTATGTCCATAAATCTTACAGCTATACTTTTTTTCATAAACATGCAACATACATTTCTGATCCTATGCATGCATCGATTCCACCCACAGCACTATGCATTGCTTATAAGGAATCCCCAGTATTTGAAAAAGCTCTTGTACTCTAACCTTTAACAGACAGGTACCCTAACTTAACATTGATGATGATACCAACTATTCCCCCCTGAGGTAGATGAACAGACATTAACCACTTCACTTCACTTCAGTCCCCCTCAACCAACTCCTGCAGTGCTTGGGCACGTATTCAAACCTGGATGATCAGCTATATAGTTAGGGCTGCATCCTGCTATCCCACAGAACTGGCAGCTATAATGATAGACATTATGACAGCATTTCGTTTTTCTGGTAAAGAAAGCAATGGTTCCTTAATTCTCCCATGTGAATAGAACATTATGACACAGCTATCTCACCATCTTGGACTGCACGGGGAACCAGCTAATAACATATTCAATGACAAATTATGAATGCCAGCATGCATCCCCTTCTGATATTAAAGATGTAACAAGCAAGTCCAGTCCTTTAGGTTATTAGCCTGCTGCTTTTTACAAATTTCTGAGTGAGTCTGTCATTGGGTGACCCCCCCCCCACACACACACACACATCCATCTGTGTGTTAACACCACTAACAGTAACCATATCATCAAGGTAGCTTATGTGGAGGAAGTGCTTGCAGAACTAAATATCATCTGCTAAAACTGCAATTACAAAGTGCATGTAAAGGGAGCATTACAGGTTGGTTTGATCTCTACATTATGATAATTTTTTAATGCAATATTAACAGATATCACTATCATTTCACTTGGACAATATTGTCATTCATTGTTATAATGTAGTCAAAACAGCTACAGCAAGATAGGCAGACTTGTACGTCAGGGGATATTTGGGTGTTCTTTTTCTGGATACACTTTTGATGCCTAGGATTATTTCACATCATGCTGTTAGTGCAAATAAACCTTTGCACTTCATTTCCTGCACTGCATGGTTACTGCTATTAGGCGGATGCATCTGACTCATTTCCCATGGATATCGCTTTTATGCACTTAGGCACTTCAGTCAGTATATTTATGATTCAGGCACTGTTTGTTATGCTAGACCTTAATAGCAATATTAAGCCACTTATGTGGTTATTGTACAGCCCTTCCTTTAAAACATTGAGGTAAACAGCTAAAAACTAAACACAATTTCCAATTATGGCATGATGTTCATGCTTAACCGTGAATGTTCTTGTTTGTGTTATAACTGTACAGATATATGGAAAAAGGAAGCATCTTAATATGTATAACAAAGCAAAGATCTCAACAAAGGATTTAGTAGCACCAACTGTTTTGCAATCACATTTATAGAAAACTATTACATCATATAGTTTCCTGCAGGAACATAATTTGTAAAATATTCAAAGCCAGACATTACCACCTCTAAATATTCCAAATACTAAAAGGAAGAATTTGTAATCAAAGCAGAATTACAGTTTTCTCATAATTTTTGAGGAATCTGACTCAGCATATCAAATGGCTTGAAATTAATTCTGGCAAACCAAAAAATGAGTTAGAGTGTAATATTTGGTGGTCTCAGTAGTTTTTCTAGAAAAATGCTCTATTGGTGAATGTTTCTATATTTTACTGGAAATTCAACTTATGTGTAACACCTACTAATATATGAACAACATTTGACGATGTGAGTTCAAGTTTATTTATACTAGAGAATATTTCACATTAATTATTGTACAATGCAGGGCATTGTCATACTCCACTCTGATGGACCTCCTGCATGTCCACAAAACAAACAGTACCAGAATTACCCATTCTAAAGAATTAAACCTTGTCTGTGATATAAATAGGACCTGCTGTAGAGATAGGTATGTATCCCGGAGACTACCCCGTCTATGGAACAGGCTCCCCATCCATGTGAAGCAGAGTTCCTCCCTAATCCAATTCAAGTGCAACTTGGACAACTGGATGGGAAACCGGAAATTTGTCCTTGGTTTGTCACCTGTGTCTCTGATGCAAACAAGTAACCTGCAAATGGTTCATTTTCCAGGCCCATGCTTATACTTATCAAGGGTATCAGAACTTGTCAGATATTTGGGATATATGGCTAGGCTTAAAAAGGCCCTTGTGGTCGCTAGCCTAGTAAATACCTAAGAACCTATGAACCTATGAGAAATTCCAGCCAATGGTATTGTAAAGGTTATGTAGCAAATGTTAGGCAAATCCTTTCTATTACAAACAGCCATATTTAAGAGTAACCCATATAGATTTCTAAATTTGTTTCTGTAGTATATAAAAGATGCTAATCAAGAAACCCTATTCTGTATACAGACTAAGACTTTGTTTTAGCCAAGAGAAAACACAGAAAGAACCTGTATTGGTGGCATAGAAGAGCAAAACCTTGCAGGAGGGCAAAAGGAGTGAATGGCTAATGCCAGTTCACCTATCCTTGGGGAAGGAGAGAGAGAGGTAATTGCTAGGGCTAAGGACAGGAATGTGGTGCTGCCAGGCCTGGCATGGTAGCCTTAATTATCTGGTGTGTGGGAGCATGGATACACATGAGGAAGTCATAAAACACACATGCACAAATGTAGATGTTCGTGTCAGCCATGTGGGTTAAGGATGGGGCCTAAAACAAATATCCTTATTGTCTGAGAACAGGTGAAGTTGCCAGTGGAAGAAACATGGATTCCTGGTAGTTTGTGTGTGTGTGTGTGTGTGTGTGTGTGTGTGTGTGTGTGTGTGTGTGTGTGTGTGTGTGTGTGTGTGTGTGTGTGTGTGTGTGTGTGTGTGTGTGTGTGTGTGTGTGTGTGTGTTTGTGTGTGCGCGCGCGCGCATGCATGTGTTTTTCTGAGTGTGTTTGTGTGCATGTGTGAGCATGCAGGTGTGTGAATGTGTATGTGTGCACATGTATGCGTGGCTGTGTGTGTGTGTGTGTGTGTGTGTGTGTGTGTGTGTGTGTGTGTGTGTGTGTATAAATGAGTACATATGTGTGTATAAATGAGTACATATGTAAGCCTAAAGCGAAGCCTGGCAATGCATCATTACCACAGGTGAGTGTTGTTCAGCATGACATAAACAAATAACATATAATAAATCTCATTCCCAATTATTCTAACAGAACCTGAACTCCTGAGCTTCAGAGTTGAAGTCTGGCACACATGCCAATTGTGCAATACACCCATGATTTATCTCTCTAGCTCTCCCTCTCTCTCTCTCTCTCTATCTCTCTCTCATTTGCATCCATCACAATCACTTGGTGAGATGTTCCAAAGTTTTCTGACTACAGATGTCTGTTTTTTTTACTTTATTTCATGGCAAATACTTTGCTTCAATTATTGCACCTTTTCACCTTATCACATTTTTCCTCACTGTCTAGTAAGTAGATTTTGCAGTCTGAGCTTGATAATATGTTGCCAGTTCATAGCATGAATTCCAACATGTCTAAGTCATATTGTAAAGCCAATGTGAAAGCTTGTATCAATAACCTAGTCTCATGGCAATGTAAGAAACATAAATGGGTTTGGACTTTTTTTTGTTTTGCTTCTGGTCGCAAGTACTTCACTTCAGGAAAAAATCAAAAGCACCATCAAAACAACCAATCTACCTGAACCACCTAGACAGGAAATTAAAACCAAGTGAAGAATACAAAAGTATAATTAGAAAATTTGAGAAGTCTATAAAAATCAACAATAGGAACACATCATCTGCACCATAAAAATATGAAACATCTATCGCAGCATGGATCTCCTGAGGATAGTGAGGTCACACACCAGGCAGACCAACTCAGTGTGTGCTCCCCCAGTCAAATAGTAAAATAGGTTCTTTTCAAATGTAATGCAGGTTTAGTATGCAATCATAACAATGCTTCTAAATGTTTTCTTTTCTCACAGATGATGTGTTTTTTTACCATCCATTCATCTCTTGTCATTTATAGCACACTACTCATGCACAAAGAGATTTATGTCACTGAATATCACTTGCAAAATATTTACAAAAACAATAAAAAAGATGAACAAGTCACACAGGGAGAAAATGGAAGAGGCTGTTGATGACTTGGATTGGGAAATAATCATGAAAACTCTGTAACTGGGCGGAAGCATGAGTAATTCTGCTGCGAATGTACTGATTGTTGTCTAACTGTTAGGTAGCTGAGAAATCAGGTGAGGGATGAGTTACTGAGACCAAGGGAGGATAGTTCATTGAGAAATGTCTCATGAGATACTGTATCAAATACCTTGGATAGGTCTAGGAATATGGTTGATACCAGGCTACAAGTATTTCTGTGGTGATTGACTGTGTTGGTAAATTTTATGAAGGCATTTATTGTGCTATGTTCTTAACAGAAGGTATCTGGAGTGTTGGGTATAACTTTATGGTTGGTGGTGGACACATTTTTCCAGAATTTATGACAGGGGAGATAGTTTAGCTGTGGGTCTATAGTTTATTAGTTCTGTAAAATGTCCACCTTTGTGGTGTGCTATAATGAATGAATGTTTTTTTTCTAAATGAAAGGGATGTATTTTTCTGTTATGGATCTATTGATAAGGATGGACACAGTGCATGCTGTACTTTCAACTGTAATTTTCAAGTATTCAGAAAAAATGCTTTCAGCAGTCACCAATGCTGATCTGCAGTTTAGTAGATATTTTTTATTGCTATGTTGGGGACAGGGTTTAGGCTAAAGTGTGGTATATAGTTATACTGCTGGGGTGGTGCAAGGTGTATTATTTGGGTTGATAAAGGATAGAACTCAGATTACAAAATGGGAATTAAATTAGGTAGCAATATTGTCTGTAAGGTTGATGTTGGGGGGGTGTTGGTTTGACTTAGCTGGAGTAGTTTTTGTATAGAGGACCAAAATATTTGGGATTATTTTGGTTGTTTACCAGATGTTAGAGAAATAAGCTATTTTGTCATTGCTATTGTGCTGTTTTGCTAGATTTCTCAGGTGTGTAAAGGTATGAAAGGTATTTTTATTTTCTGTTTTTGATCAGATTGTTCAAGCATGATCCCTTTGTTGGAGAAGCTTACTGGTAGATTTTGTTAGCCATGGAGCTGGGTTTGATCTTACCCTTTTATTTCTATGAGGCACATGTTGGCAAATGCACTCTTTGGTTAACTCACTATCTTATATGTACTATACTTCTATAAGAAGTATAAAGGTCGTGTGCTCCATATATTGTTTATTGAATCTTTTGGTTAACATGTCTTTCTCTTGTTAATGATGTTACTGCTCTGGAGCTTTTCTCCCAGGGCCTCCACTAAAAATGGACATATATCCAGTTGGACACTCCCGGTTAACAAATCTAAAATAAATAAATAAATAAATGAATGAATAAATAAAGTGTTCATTTAGTATGTTTAATAAAGTTTGGTTGAAGCATGACACAGTGTTGTCTAGTGGCATTATTTTAATAGAGCTCCAGTTGTATCATTTTAGGATTTGGTTGAATCTTTCTGGGTTAAAATTTGTTTAGTTATGAACTTGTTTAAAGGTTATGTGTTTGGGAGTATTTTTCTGCTGTTTGGTTGTGAAGCCTGGCAGGTGGTCACTAATTATGTCTGGTGAAGTTCCTACTGTGCTAATAGCAGTAGGGTTATTTGTAAGTATCCAGTCCAGTGTTAATTCTTTATTTGTTTTTGTGTACTCTAGTGTTGATATTTACTAAATGAGTCGAAGTGCATGAATTTAGATTTGTTTGGTTGCAGGCTAGTTTTACATCTTTAATGAGGTTAATTTCTTGACTGACATTTTTATACTGCTGTTGCAGTATCTCTTCCACTGTTGACATGTTGTTTCCTGGGGGATATATATAGTCTAGAGATGCATATATTTATTTCTATTAATCTTTAGATGGGTTATTAGAATTTAATCATTTTCAAAATTTTGTGATGGGATGTGGATAAAGGATTACATTAAAAGAGTTTCTAAAAATGACTGCTAATCTACCTCTTCATTTTTGTTTCCTGCCTTGTCTATACATATTGAATCTTCATTATCTTTTGTTTCTGGTTTTAATCAAGTTTCAGTTGCCACTATTAAGGCTGGTGAGTAATGGGCAATGAATGAATGGAAATCCAGAATGTGCTTCTGATGTTTTGGAAGTTGATATTTAATATTAGTGGATTAGATCATTTTGTTGGTGGGCATGGGAGAGATGATGGGGTGAGTGTGGCAAGGGTTGGAATGTAATGTGTAATAGAAGTGGGTCCTGGATTCATAAGGGTATAACCACACAGTTTGAGTAATTTACTGGAGTTCTTGAAAGGGCAGTAGTATTTATAGTTTTAAAAGGGTCCCTATCAGGTCAATGAAAAATCAGTTCATCATTTGGCATGTTCAGTGCAATTACATCGAACATGTTGTTCATTGCAATGTTCATACCAAGATTGCGGTACAGTGAGGATCAGGAAATTTGTCCTTTCCCCACTGTAATGCGATCTTGGAGTTGGTATATATAATTAGCTGTGGGTGGGGCGGGTGTAGCCCCCCACATGAGGGGAATTTGATGAACGGCGTTTCTGAGGAAATGCCATTCGTTGAAGTGACAGTTCCCTGAAGTGACATAGACCTGTTTTAAAAAGGTACTTATATTGTGGTTTAACAGTCATTCTATGGGTGAGAGAGTATATTGGGTATGTAGTTTTTATGTAGTTAAATGTGTTAAGGTTTATTATTGTTTGATGATACAACTCTGGAGAGATTGCAAGGTAATTGGGTATGATGTAAAATTTATGGGAGTTTGGATTTGTAAGAGAAAAGTTATGAGTAACAGGATAGTTATGGAAGGTGGGGACATATGTGAGGAGAAATTAGGAGTAATGCTAAGATAATGTGATATTTGTACATCTTACAAGAGTAAATAAGGAGGTAGATGTATTACCGTAGGCTATGTTATGTGTAGTAATTACAAAAGTAGGTAGTGGGATAAAATGTTAAGGCAAGAGACAGGGTTTAAGGGTTAGTGTTTGAATATAATGGTTGGTTTATGTGTGAGGGAATATGTGTATGGATTAGATAGTGTGTGTGTGTGTGTGTGTGTGTGTGTGTGTGTGTGTGTGTGTGTGTGTGTGTGTGTGTGTGTGTGTGTGTGTGTGTGTGTGTTGATTGGTATGGGGGATGAGGGGCACGGTTATGAAAGTATAGGGTTAGGTAAAGTGGGAGTGGGTGGAAATTGGGAGTAGGGTAGGGGAGCAGAGTGAAACCTAAGTAGAACGATGGCTGAAAAGAGTGGGTCACATCAGTCTAGGTGGTATCTGCAAGAAAAACAATCATTACATTATTTTTCCAGGTAAGAGCTTGGTCTCTATTTCACTCAAGGCAGATATGTAGTTCCAAGTTGTTACTGTTACTAGAAAAAAAAAGCAATACAAATAGAAAGCGCTTTGCTTATTTTAAATTATTAATTTAAATTGTTAATGTTACTGCATGCCTGCCAATGAGGCTACTGGAGACTGGATTATTCTCCAAGCAGCTTTTGTTTCTATCCCTCATTATCAGGGGGATTGTGATGCTACTATTTGATTATCATGGGAAAACTGACTACTTAATTATTTTTAATTGTTAGCATAAGTTGAGAGCAGGGATGGTACCTTCTGCGAGTGTGCTCACCAGTAGAAAGCTTTTACAGATGAAGTAGTGTCTAATATTCCTGACAAACTATATTAAATAAATATTTCCATATTTCAAATCAAGTTTGTCTGGTGGGGTCCTTGTTTTTTTTTTCTTTTTTTTTTTCTTTGCTGCAGGAATATAAGACTTAAAGTCTCTCCAATTTGCCACCAGTTGTTTTGTTTTTTCTTGAGTATGGGTAATTTTATTGTTTACAAATGGCTGGAGAGAGAGAGGGGAAAATGATTAGATAGTTCAGCAAAAGTGGGCTACTTAGTTGTACAATATAACAGAAAGTACAAGAAACATTATATCTAGTCATCTTGTTGCTGCTGGTGCACCCTTGGCATGTATTAAGCAGGTGCCTGGAGGATGGACTCCAGGAAACGAGGAAATGACCACGTAAATAGAGTAAAAAAAAAAAAACATTAGTGCACGACTACATAGTTTGGCTATCTGGAGTTTGAAAAGAAAATAGTACCTCTTGTTACAGAGTGCTGTCATCTACCAGTGTTCAGATGGAATAAATTGCAGAAAATGTTATGGGGGTTGCTGCAGCTATTGTAAATATGTATCTTCAGGAGGCTCTAATTATAGCTGCTAGAACCAAATATACTAAAAATAAATAGCAATGCAGCACTAAATGAGGGAAGGGCATAGCATTAAGATCAGACAAGGTTAATGCAGGCATACATCAGTCAAAGAACACACACCATCTCATTAAATTCATTTATAGTAGGACTTCTGGATGTGCAGCATCTCAGACACATAAAAGTTTTTAAAATGGAATCACGTTTATCTGAATGAGACACTAAGGCCATTATCCGCAGTCGAATTGTGAAGTATGCATCATGATCTTACCTCAAAATCCAAATGTGCAGCAAAGTATTGACTCAGAGAACCACATAGTATTATAGGACAATTTTCTAAAATGAACAAAAAAATTGTATTAAGATAATTATACAATAGGCACATTAAGGACTATAGTCTAATCAGTGCATAATGTTATGCACTGATTAGACTAGTGAGTGCATAATGTTATGCAGATGAGGATTGGAAAAAGCAGGTCACATTTCATAGTTATCAGGCATGCAATGGTGCTGCCTCTTACGTCTGAGTATAAAGGCAAACAACATTTCAAAATCTGTGGCATTCCAGCAGCAAAAATGCTAGGAATAAATGTTATTATTTTAAGGCAACATTTGACTAGTGCATCTAGTGGCCATTCAAGGATTATACATGCCAAAGGAAATGGTAATGGCAAACAGCAACATCTCATCAGCTGACAGACCAGTAGATAGAGTAGAGTGGGCAAAGCTACTATATGGACACTGTTTGACCTGTATGATCCACAACATAGAACTGGAAGAATGTATGGACTTCATATACCAGTGTCTACCAAGTATGAATAATAGTTTTTACCATTCTAGATGTGTGGACCTTTCAGAGACAAACTGTGGCCACATTGCTTATTCCACAGTCATCGCCCTGTAGAATACTGAAGATGTACCTCAATAAGTTGCTGCCACATATGGACAGGAATATCTGTTTCCTCAGCATGGCAGTTTGCCCACTGGAACTCATGAAACAGGACATGCATGGAGTGTGCATCTGCGTTGCGGAAAGAAATCGTTTGGCCAAACACCAACAGCACACTAAAACAAACATATTTATGTGGGGGGAGGGGCTTTGCCCCTAACACCCCTCAACATGGGGTGGCTGTGCCCCCACACCCCCCAACTAAATATTCTATCTCTGAGACCACACTACAGTCAGGGAAATGGCAGGTGTCACAGGACGGCCAACCAATTTCTTTCTGTTGGAAAGAAATCGGTGTTTTAGCCATCCGGGAAACTTGGAGTTTGACATTTTGGTGTTGAACAAGTGAGATTTGACATTTTCACCTGTTGATCTCATGATATAGACCCGATGATTGTTGAGTCATCTGTATATTGGATGATAGATGGGTTTGGTATGGATTGGTGAAAGTTGTTAATGAATAGGTTGAAGAGAAGAGGGACAAGAACAGAACCTTGTGGGACACCTGTGGGTGTGGGAAGGAAGGGGGAGGTTGAAGTTTTCCATTGGACAGCTTGTTGGTGGTTGAACAAGTAGATGGAGAAACAGGTGATAGTGGTGGGAAAGAGGTGTAGGGTGGAGAGTTGGGATATAAGTAGGGTGTGTGAGATGGTGTCAAATGCCTTTGACAGATCTAGAAATAGTGTGGATACAAACTTGCCTGAGTCACGTTTGAGGTTTATGGTTTCAAGAAAGGAAAGAAGGGCAGTCATGGTGCTGTGGCCAAGGATGAGAAGTGAGGTTGATGGTAAGATGTAGTGGAGTGTGTGTGAGAGTTATGACAAGGGTTGGGGAAAAGTGTGAGATAGGTAAGAGAGAGAGATTAGTAGGGCAAATGGGGTTATAGGGAGAGATTTTATGTAGAGCAATGTAGGAGGGGTGGATGTTTGGGGTGATGTAGATCTACAGGTGGGTAGACTTTGGCTTAGGTGTATTGTGATTGGAGAGGTGTTGGGTGGGGAGGAGTCAGCGGATGTATAAAAGTAGAGGTAGTTGGGGTCGGGTGAGATTTGGGGCAGGGTAGGGGAGCTGAGTGAGCCCAAAGGGCGAACAGAGTGGGTTACACCTTCCGGCAGGAGTAGCAATCACCAAACAGAAAACAATCAGTGAGAAGCTTAGCAAATACAGAAATAGGACAGCCTATCATTTTGGTTTGAATGTTACCTTTCTATATGTTTTTATTATTTATGCACCAATGGGGGGGCTGCAGTTCACTGAGAAGTAGGAAAATAATGTAGTTATATCAGGGGTTATAGAAAGGGACATACAGTAAATTATGACTCAGTAGAGTACTAATTAAAAAAAAATGAAATATGGTATAAGCGAGTACACTACTGGGGATTCATATGAAGCAAGGGCAGAAAAGCTAAGTCAGAAGATGGTGCCTTTCTACATCAGGTTTTTTGATTACAAGTACAAATGGTACTTACAGTTGTGCACACTACTGAGGGATGCCCGTGGGACAGACAGAAACAGAATGTAATCAGGCAGAGGTTTTTAGTATTTAAAAATGGCACCACAGCTCAGGGGAGGAATACGTAAACTCTCAAGAGGAAGAGGGAGGGAATAGACAGGATTGACAGGGCTGGGAAGCTTACAATAAGATCATGTTAGGAGACTGAGAGAAGGGGCTAAGAGCCAGGGCTTGGAGAAAGCTGTGAGAAAACAGGTTTGACAGGGCTAGGAAATTTACACTAGAATTATGTTAGGAGAACAAGAAAAGGGGGGGGGGCTATGGACCAGGACTTGGAGAAAGCTGTGAGAAGAGAAGAACAATCAACCAGCTAGCCCAGGTCAGTACCTAAAGGTGTCTGTTTATTTGTGTGAATTCAAAAGCAGATTTAGTAGAGCATCAGGGAAGTAGAATATAAAATAAATGTAAAGCTTTGGGAAACTATATATATTTGTTACAATAAACATGAGAATACACTATAAGAATATAAAAGAAATGTGATATACAAGATAAATAAAATATAAGAATATAAAATAACTGCAAATCTTTGGAAAAATGTATATAATTGTTACAGTAAATGGGAAGAAAAAGGGGGGAGTCCAGTAGTGTGCACAGCAGAAGAATCAGTATGAGCATCACAGAGGGAAGATTATAATAGACCTACACTGCTCATATTATGTTGATTAAAGTAGAGCTTGCAGTAGCTTTTACTGGTTTGTACAGGGTTCTGCTCTCTGTGTTCTTGTATGCAGGTAGTTGCTTTAGTTTTTTTTTTGTAGTTGGACTTTTGAATTTGTTTAAAGGAACTGCTCACAGTCTGTTGATAAAAGTAGAACTTGCAGTAGATTTTACTGGTTTGTACAGGGTTCTGCTCTCCGTGTTCTTGTATGCAGGCAGTTGCTTCAGGGTTTTTTTTGTTGTTGTGGGACCTTTGAGTATGTTTAATGGAACTGCTCACAGTCTGTTGATAAAAGTAGAACTGGCAGTAGCTTTTACTGGTTTGTATGGGGTTCACTCTCCGTGTTCTTGTATGCAGGCAGTTGCTTTAGGTTTTTTTTTTTTTTGATGGACCTTTGGATGTTTAAAAGAACTGCTCACAGTCTGTTGATAAAAGTAGAACTGGCAGTAGCTTTTACTGGTTTGTACAGGGTTTTACTCTCCGTGTTCTTGTATGCAGGCAGTTGCTTCAGGTTTTTTTTTTTTTTGCTGGACCTTTGAATGTGTTTAAGGGAACTGCTCACAGTCTGTTGATAAAAGTAGAACTTGCAGTAGCTTTTACTGGTTTGTACAGGATTCCACTCTCCGTGTTTTTGCATGCAGGCAGTTGCTTCAGCTTTTTTTTGTAGTTGGATCTTTGAATGTGTTTAAGGGAAGTGGTGCACACTACTGAGGGATGCCTGTGGGACAGACAGGTACTCCATACCTCTGATGTATGAATTAGTTTAAAAGCAAGAGTGGAAAGGCAGCATTGTCTTATGAGGTGGCAAAAGCATTTTTTAGAAAAGTATGTCTTCCGATCTGGAGGTCTTCCCTTCTCTCCTAAGAAGGAGTACCACATCCAAATGCCCAACATGCCCTAAACTCTACATGAGACCCAAAAATATTTACATCAATAAATAAAACAATAAAAAACAATGACTGTGCATGGCACATGCAAAAAGAGAAAGCTGCTACATCCTGATCTAAAACTATTAAAGATTAAGTATGCAGTTAAAGTGTGTTTATTATGTTCTGAGGCACCTTTGTTTTGCAGTGAATTTAATTTCTAGTTATACTCCTGGTCAGCAGTGTAGCTAAGGTAGAATGAATGGAGAAGCTTCCCTAGATGCAATGCATTAGGGGTGTAATCAGCAGATTTGCCTTTTTTTTTTTTTTTTTTGCAGTGGAGCATGAGGACTTTAAGACCTGGTGCTTGTTCTTAGAAGGGAAGGGGTGCCAGATCAAAGAACAGACCTTTTTTTTTTCTTTTTGTTTGCTTTCATACAGAGTGTGAGGGCATGAGGACCTGGTCCTCCTCCTTAAGAGAGCTCAGAAGATTGGAGGCATTAGGACATGGCACACCTACTTATCAGAGAAGGGAGGAGCTCCAGATTGGGAAGCAGACTTTTTTAGATCCTGATGTAAAAGTTATAAATGATTTGATAAGAAAATGATTATCATGTATTGTTTGAGTTTTAGTTTCATTGATTATTCAGTTTCTTCATTTTTTTTTTCTCTAAAACCTCACTCACAAAATAATGACACTGTAAATATTGGGCAAATATTTGCATACAATGTCAACGATTTCTGTGTGAGCAGCTTCATTACATTGTAGTTTCTCTACTGCATCATTGCATATATTAATTTTCAGTGTAAGGTGTTCCACCTACAAGACCTAGTTCAAAACATATCTTTCTAGGAAGTAAGCAACTCCTGTTGATACATTTAGCATGGAAATACAATAGCCTATGTATTAATTTAATTAATGAGGCATCATGGGTTTAGTGCCTCATGATGTCACAGCAGGAGTTTTTAGTTTCCAGAAAAATTTCAGGGGCTATCATTATCACTGAAAAAAATGCAAAATCAGCACCATAAATTGTGTAAAATACAAAAACAAAATACGTTTGCACAAATAATTGTATAATTCAGCATTGTATATGATAAGAAGTTTATGTACAACTCCAAAGATATGTTACTTACACTTGCTTCAGAACAAAACCAATATACTTTGTTTCTTTGGTGTACACTGAAAAGCTGTGAGTAATGTACAAGAGAGAATCTAAGGTTCTTATTTGAACTGAAGAGTCAATGGTTACCTAAGGGTGAAAAAAAAGTATTTGTAACAGATCAGATGCTTCAGAACTGATGGTGTTTGTGATGCCCCAGCACTGGCCTAGTAATCAAAGAGGCTCAATCCTCACCACTGGCAACAGCTAGGGGACGTACATATTGGGAGGATGACAAATACACACAGTAAAGTGCAATTTCCCTTAGGAGCACACAGAGACCACATTCAGTCTGGGGCTGGTTTCTCCCTCTTTCTCCAGATCTCCAATAAGACTCCCCACTGGCACAGCTATAGGGCTGAGATCTCAGCTGAGTGGTCAAGCCAAAAGCTCCAGCACCCTCTCTGTCCAACCAGTGCTTCGTGTCCCTGCCTAAGTAGCTGATGCACACACTATGAGATTTGTTTTATATATAAACAGACTCACACCTGGGAAGGGATGGCACAGGTTTACTAGCTATGCTCCCTTCTGCCCAGATTATAAGGTAGTTATCACTGCCACCAAACACTCTTATCAGCTACTGTAGGCCCTTAACAAAGGGTGCCCAGTCCTAATGTGTAATGTTACTAATTATCCAAATGTTAGTCTTGACCAAGCGCCAGGCTATTAGGAGTGGTCTGTACAGTGTCACCAAATAGACATGCAAGTACACTAAGAGCTTAAATATGTCTCACGAATATCAGCCAGAAAGACAGGTTTAATTATATTTCATAATAAATAATAAAAGAACAAGACAATACTCAGTAATTCACAGTAACTTCTGAGTTCAAAATCACAGGAAATATTTTAAAACAACATTGCAGGACAGCCTCAGATAAACACAGAAAACATCTAAACTAATCTTTATTATATTCCTGTCTATATCTAAGAGAGATATTATGCCCTAAATCTTACTTACAGACAGGCAAGTGCAGATGATGATGATAAGTGGATGTTCTTGCTAGGTCCAAGACAAAATATAAAATGCACAGTCTCTCTCTCTCTCTCTCTCTCTCTCTCTCTCTCTCTCTCTCTCAGAGAGTTCTTAAATCAATATCATATTTTACTGCTGGGTTAGCCTGGATGACATCACTTTTTGTCACCTGACTTCAGTTCCCAAGCTAAAACAGAAACTAATAGAATTTAACATCTCTGTGTTAAAAATACATATCTCTCAGATGTTTGCAGATCTTGGAAGTTGTAAAACAATAAAACACATTACATTTTAAACCTAGTAATTACTTTTCATCCCAGACAGTACAAAACATTCTAGCTGTAGACATTGTGTCTGCTTCTGCATTGAAACTGAGAGATGACATTTCCTGTTTATGGTCCAGCTATAAAGTAACTTAACCTCAAATATTCTTAAGTTTTGCAAGCTAATCTTCTATGTTCCAACAAGGTATAGTGTGGTTACATTATTGAAGCTCAGTGCATAACATGTAGTTCTGAATAAATCATATCAATATTCACAAATGACAAAGAATTATTTACAACATTCCAGATAGCCAGGCTAGCAGCGTGACAGTGTTATATGAACCAAAGACTGTAGCATTCTACTGGCTTACCATGACGTCCTCAAACAGAAAATTGCACAGTATCTGTTTGCTGTTTTAATAGCTTTGTCTTACCACCATGCAAACTAACCATCAAGTTGCCACTACTACTTATTTAATCCACATTAAAAGGTGAGAGAAAGCCATGGCATGGTGGGTTCCTATTATCTAATCGAACTTCCAGAAGGTCAAACACCAGAAGTTTGAACCTGGAAAGTGAAAATGTCAAAGCTGCGGAAGTCCGAATTCTTTCCCAGGGAAAGAATTCAGTTGGATGTTTCTACGGCTTTGACATTTTCTCAACTGTGATGCGAAGGTTACGTAATGGGTTAAGGTAAGTGTGTGATTGTGACGGATGTTGGGGTTAGGGTGCGGGTAAGGTAAGTGTGTGATAGTGACGGACTTTAGGGTTAGGGTTTGGGTTAAGGTTAGTGCATAGGTAGTTGTGTATGTAAGGTTTAGTGTAGGTTTGTAAGGTTTTTGGTGTGCTTGTGTTGTGTGTGTATTTTTTGGAACAGCATTTTTTTTCCCTGGTAAAAAATTCACTGTTCTGATGTTTCGATGTTATTACATTTCGATCTTCCAAGTTCGAACATCTGGTGTTAGACATTATGGAATTTTGATAATGTAATCTGAACCCGGCGTGGCCATCCCAAGTCAGACACACGGATGATTTTTTTATGTGCATAACCCCTGCAGGCTGCCTGATATGTGCATCCATGTGAATGCAGGGGCATCTTACTCCATACCTCCGATGAATGCATGCTTCTCTACACATTCCCCATGAGGGCTTGCATTACTGGCTTGGGATTGCAAGCCCACATAATCTGATCCATCACTGAAGGACCTTCAATCACTGGTATTCTACAAGCTCTTTTTACACTGGAGTAAATAGGATTACCAGGGCAATCAGCTTCCTCCCCCTGGGAATCATATAGCCATTCACTCCCACCTTCCACTTCCAGACTATTAATGAACTCAAGCCATTAAAAATGCCAGATCATCTGTGTCAATTCAGGGAATTAACCTCTCTTCCATAGGGCTGGACAATGGCTATGCTGTTTAAAAAGGTTATTATTCTCTTAAATTTATACAGCTGTATATAATATGGATCATCTGGGTAGGTAGAATAAAGCCAAGTGATGGAAGTTAAGTAGTAGATATGGTCCTAATTAGAATGATGGTGAATTCTTCAAAATATTGCAAGGCGGACATCAGTGCAACCAGTGACCCAGACAGGCAGTGTCTGTTTGGGAAATGATTTCCATAATGAGAAGATGAGGAACTAATTGGATAACATAATGGAGGAAGGAGAGTAGGTAGATTTATGGATTAGTTTGAACCAAGAAAAGACAGGAAAGGATATGCATTTAGTAGGAATTGTTTGTGGCAGGGAAAACCATTTGGCTTAGTTCTTGGGCTAGGGTTTGTTGAAAGGACAGGTAATAGATACAAAGATGAGAGACAGAAACATGTTAGATCATGCATCAGTCATAATGATACTACAGAAGGGGAAGGAGAAGACAATGAATGCCTTTGCTTAAAGACAGAAAGAAAAGACTATACATTTACTAGGAGCTGCTTGTTCTATGTAATGGGTGCCCTTTTAAGAGAGATACATGTTAGATTCTACAGAAGGGGAGAGGAGAATGTTGAATGTTACAATGTTGCAAGTCACAAATGAGAGAGGCAAGAAGAAGGAAGTGTTTAAACAGGTGATTGTCCATGCATTACAAGAGCATTAAGAGGGAATAGTGTACTAAGGAGACTGTTGCTGGGATGGAGTAAAAAATGCAGTTACGGAAAATAGGATAATGTTGGAATAAAGGAAACAACTGAAGTAGATGAATATGATCAAGCAGTTGAAAAGGGATCTAAGAGAAAGTCAGAGGATATTGTCAGCTGATGAGACAGATGGCAAGACAAAGAGGGCAACTGCCCCAGGCTCAAAGTCCTGGAAGGCATGATCTGCCAATTCCTAATCCCTCCTCAGTGCCTAAACTTTACCAACTGCTTGCTACAGTTTAAAAGTGAAACAATTTTTTTTTTTATCTGAGACCCAAATGTTGTAACACTCTGTGCAGGGTGCAGAGTAGAAACTGTAGAAAGTTAGAGGTAAGTATGGGGGCATGCGGATTGGGCACTGTCTACAGCTTTGAGGGAATCCTTTTTTTTTTTTTTGCTCTTCAGTTGAAGAGCTGAGGGGGTGGGGTGCTGGCTTATGGTGCTTGCACAGGCTGCTGGTTGACCCAACTACTCTTCTTACTCTGAAAACAATTGTAGCTGAGAATGGACCCTTGTGGCTCGGTCCAACTACCATAACAAACAAACAAGCAAATAAATAAGGTTGCTTATTGGATTTCTGATGGACTCAAGTTGAGACTACAGGCAAATATTTAGCAAGAATGTTTAAGAAGGGAGAAGGAAATACAGAGAAAGAAAGGGGGCATGTTGAAAGAGAATGACATAATCATCAATGATTAAAGAAGTTATATGGAGAGATCTATAACAAACATGAATGAGTTAGAATGTTGATTAGGGTGTGAAGGGATTGGT
Source organism: Protopterus annectens (assembly GCF_019279795.1). NCBI lineage: Eukaryota > Metazoa > Chordata > Ceratodontiformes > Protopteridae > Protopterus > Protopterus annectens. The sequence continues at coordinate 555,843,368 of NC_056726.1, read as the reverse complement.
AGTATAGTGCATACTAAGGAAAGAGGCAATTACAGATTTGGGCACCAAGATATTAAAACATGAGATGAAGAGGGAGATTATGATCTTGAATAGGGAGTTAAGGCAGGGGACTCCGGTGATATCTTTACTGAATTCTTCGGGTCTGTACCACATAGTCGAAGTGTCAAAACTTTGACTATGTAAATATCGAACCCGAAAGTTCAAAAACTGAAAAATCCAAACACTCCGAACAGCAATTTTTTTCCCAGGGAAAAAAAAATCGCTGTTCCAGTACAAAATGCGGAAACACACGAACACTACATACTGTTTCTAATAAGCCCCCACACCCCCTAATGTGGGGGCTGTGCCCCCAACCCCCCTACTTAAATATGCCAACTCTGAGATTGCACCACAGTGGAGGAAATAGCAAAGCCACGGAAACAGCCCACGGAATTCTTTCCCTGGGAAAGAATTCAATGTTCCGCGGCTTCATTATTTTTAGACTTTGAACTTCCCAGTTCAAAGTTTCGGCGTTCAGACATTTGTGTATTTGGACTTATGATATACACCCAAATTCTTCTAGCTGGGGAAGGAATTAGTTAAGTATTACAAGTGAAATGCATAAAATTAGGAAACTGCAGACATCTCCCCATCAATATACTTGTCAAGGGTGGTGATGCTTACTAAGGAAGACATGGATCTTGCAGACCTTGAGAATTGTCACTTCATATCAATTATCAGTTTCTCATATCAGTTTTGACATTACATTTTTAACATGTATGCACTTTTTCTTTTTAATAAAAGAAGAGCAGATTTACAAGGAGCAGGTATAGTAATACATTTGTGTAATTCTTTTTCAGTGAGAAAGGTACAGCAATTACTATAGCAGTAACTTACAGCTGGGTGTGGGTAATGCAGGATTTACCCATGGTTGGAGTGGTTTGGTCACAAGGGAGTTCTTACCAAGTTCAGTCCACTTATCAATGGTTAAATACTGTCTAATGGGATGGGTATCATGGTTATCATGGTTATGACTGGGGGTGGGATGATAGTTCAGGTTCTGAACAAGTACCAAAGGTTTAACTTCAAACTTATATGATGCTCACACTAGAAAAGGTCTGGCAGGTTTTCTAAAACGTATTTATAACCCTCAGTATACTCTGACTTTGGATGGCCAAAGCATGAGCAATTATTTTCTAATATTCTGAGTTTGTAAACAATTTCCAAAATGTTCAAAGCCTGTTGAAATATTGTTTTTGTTTTAAACTATGATGGTAATTGATGTGTGCCAAATGTGAAGGCATGTAAAACAAGTGAACAAGGGACAGCAGCTGGCTCCGATCTTCCATGCAAATAAGATGCTGCTATCCACACCAGCCGCAACCCCCCCACTCAGATGCACCTACAAGCATCTAACATAATCAGGCTGACTGCCTCCCTATGCCCACTTGTTGAAGCATTTAAATGTCCTGTTTCAAAGAAATGATCTGAAGAGGTCTGTTTCCTGAATAAAGTGCTCATCATGCTAGGAAATAAGTGATCAAGGAATGCTTAACAAGACTGATCTTTTCTTGTGTCTTGCATACTTAGAGCATAGACAGTATATTATACTTTTTACATGAATATCTGGTTGCTGTTGTTCATCACTTTACTGCTGAAGCTTCATTTTTGAGATTATAATCGATGCCCCCTGGGAACATGGGAGCATTGTAGAAATCTTTAGGGAATAATGGGAGGATGGGAATGCAATTTGTTAAAAGCAGGTTTTGCATGACACTCTCAGCATGGTTAGATCTGTGAGTGTATATAATAGGGCTTCAGCAGAATGTTGTTGTTGGTGCAGTGATTGTCCTTTGCATGACATATTGTGGCAGCCATTACAGATGTGATGCCACAGTGGATTGTACAATTCCTTCACCATATAATTTCTTCACCAACTGACACAGTTGTTTCTGGGATCAGACCACCACCTATGTCTGAGTCAATGTATTTCAGGTGGTGGAATTCAGGCTGGACATCCTAGACCCCATGGTATGTCAGTTATTAAGCTACCTAGCATAGTGCTGTGTCATCTGAGGATGACATGACAAAACTAAGTTTATTACACAAACAGAGCTTTCGGGTCTACACCCTTCATCAGACCCAAAAGCTCTGTTTGTGTAATAAACTTGGTTTTGTTTGACGTGGTTGTGGTCATTGAATCAACTTTTGGAGTGTACCTGGAATTACAGTGTTAGCCTTTTTGGAGGATCTGAGGATGACATGCCAAGTGTTGTGATCCTTTCTGTCATATCATTACATCAGTAAAATTCACGTGCTACCTTTCAGCTCACATGATGCCCTGTGTTACAAGACCATCACATGCTGCATAACAACTGACAACATGACCAAGTATATAAGGGAATGCATTGCCGGGGAATAGAATGTTGTGTCCTGTATAAGGTAAGTCTTCTTTTATACATCTGTTTAATCTGTGAATTTCTTTTTGTCTCAGTCCTTACAGCTTGTCCACAGTTCTCCATTATGATGTGACTAAACTTTCCAAGTCTTTGATCAAAAGGTCATCCATTTATAAAAGGTTAGTCCCTTCCTTAGGAGCCTGAAAATTAATTATCTATTTAAGTAGATAGCTGAGATATATACATAACAACAAATGAATAAACAGACAATTACACAGTACAGAATGTTTTCCTATCTTTCTGCATTCAGTTCCAGTAATTTTTCTTCACAACACTCTTCCTGTTCTGCATTTTTGGCTTTTTGATAGACTAATATGATAGGAAACAGCATTGCCACTAACATTTTGGCACTGCATTTTCAGTAAACCAACCCTAGATAAATTAAGACATCTGTATTGCAATGTACATTTGCATTTAATAATATGGTCAAACTTATGTAATCTAAAAGAAGGAGGCCAATGAGCATCACTGTCTTCTGTTAAATGTCTTTGTCGTCTTAATGTGTGAAGGTTTGGTTTTCAACACTACCAGGCCTTTATTGAGGTAAGGCTTCACTTTAATAGACGTCTAATTACCTTATTAAGAGTGCAGCTTAGCTGAAATAATTCCAAGATAAAGAACACAGCACAGACATTTACAGGAATGGAGCTATAGCTCCAAGAATGTTAGTTTGATGCAGTATAATTAAAATGGTAGCCATATGTCTTGATCAGCGGCCTGTGATGTTTAATACAAAACCATGTCATTCAGTCAGTTAGTCTCTGATTACCTGCTACCTCAAACTCATGGCTGTGAGGAAACTTTATCTTATCCTGGAGTGGTTATAAGGCAGAGAAACACATGTCAGGTAATGAACCATAGCATTGTAGAATATGTAATCTCATTTATATACAGGATGTACAGGTATAGGTAATTTGGACAATCACCAATTCACCTCATGTATGGCATGTGTTTAGGATGTGGGAAGAAACCAAAGTACCACAAATGCAGAACTTGTAGAAGCCACACATTCAATTAATTATTTGTATTTTTACCAAGGGTAGATCACTAATCTTCTTCAAGCATTTTCAACTGTGGTCTGGGAGTATAAACTTAAGTAACACACAATCCCATAAAGCAGTATAAGTCACAGTTCATAGTGGTAATTAATGACAAAAATATTTAAAACAGGGCATCACAGCTGTAAAAAGCTACAAAAAGTGTTTTAACTGCACCATACAATGTAACACAGTGTAACAATAAGCTAATATCTATAGTATTCTCATCATACTGAATGCCACTTTGAGAAAAGCAACAGCTGACAACTCGGACATAAGAAAATTTGACATTATATACTGAATGTTTTCATATTCTGAAGAAAAAAAAACACCCTTAATACTATACTATTACTTTCAATTTTGTTTGAAGGGCAGGATTAAAATGTTAATGCCTGTAGTTGAGTTAAAAGTTTACACAGGAAGAATAACAGTGAAGAACTGAACTTAAAATCACTCATAATTATGAAAACAATTACTAATGTGCACTTCAACCTGGTTTTACAGCAACGCTTCATAAATGAAGTACAATAAGCTGTCTTATGGCTGCAAACTCATGTCAAGAAAAATGCAGCTACATCCATATCATATCAAAGAATTAGCCATGTCTGCATGATAATTTCAAAACTGCATATCTTCTTTAACTAAAACAGATCTTATGAATTAAAAGTACTAGCATAAATGCCCCAACTTCAAAATGCTAAAGTAAAACCGCTAATAAATAAAAACAGATAGAGAGACAGATAGATAGATAGATAGATAGATAGATAGATAGATAGATAGATAGATAGATAGCTACATGCATACATAAATAGATATAGATATGGATATGCATAAGAAAATGTACCTATCATATCCATCATGCAAGGGAGACTCTTTGCAGCCTTGACTTATTAGTTATCACTTCTAGGGTCTACACATTTCAGGGAAATTCGAAACTCACTAAAACAGGACAAATTCATGGTTCAGTCCATCATCTGATTGATGCCTTGTTTATGCATACAATTATAGTTCCCTGAGACATAAAGTAATAATTTATGTTTCTACTTAAACCATCTCTGATGTATTCATTATATTTATAAGTATTTTACTTTTCTGTGCATTTTTTATGTTTTAAATTCTAGATAGCCTCTATGCAGAACATTCAATCTGTGACCCTCTTCCTATCAATTTCATACATTCAGTCTCACTAAGGAATGAGACCTTATCAGTGGGTTACATATCTGTCATGCACTAAGATTCAGAGAGGACTTATTACACCTTACTCAGCCTGCCCACTTTTATTAATGCAGTGGACTTCATTATGCCTGTAAATAATTGCTACAGTCTATGCTGAATATGTCTGTCAAACTGGCATTACCACTACTGTGACAGCATAATATAATAAATCTTTTAGGATTTTGCTGTGGTCAATGTAGGCTAGCCACCAGCAACAATTTTTTTTCCTACCCCCTGCATAAATCACTTTTTTCAAGTATGGTAATCAACCATAGGTTAAAAGACAACCACAGAAACAGTTAAAAAACGAGAATGCAGACTCCTTGAAACGCAAACCCTTACTGGAAAACAAGCTGTACAAAAACAGCCTATGCCTTTTGCTGCCAACACCAATAAAAAGCGAACATTAACGGAGAGTAAAAACTTGGTAAAACACAAATCCTTAACGCCAAGTTTATTGATCCAAAGCAATAATACAGGCATTTTCACTGGAGACACTGCTACAGCTTCATCAGAGGTACTAACAAAAACACCCGCCAAATCATGTTTATAATACCACGTCATTGCGTGCTCCAAGTAACGCCATTTAAAGAAACATGTACATTTCAATCAAAAACATAAAAATCATATCCATAAACCAACTTTATATAATAAAAACATCAATTACAAGTATATTAAAAATATTGTATAAAACTATTGAGTAAAGGGTTCATGTATAAATAACCCTCATCACCTTAAGTGTTGATTAAATGTATATATCATTACCAAATGCCTAGCATCAAATTTATTATGTTTCGATTACCATTAATATCAACTATGTACAACTTTATGTATTTAAAATTCTAATTTAATTTTCTAAAAAAAATCTTTAAAAACTAAGATAATTTATATTAGTCAAATTAGCAAAATTAACCACATTAAGTTGGCCCCAGTCTTTATTCACAATGCGATAACTTTACCTAGACTTTTTCCTAAACTTCCACCAAATAACGAAGCATATTTCAAAAAATGAGGGACACAGCTTTGAATTCATTGTAATAGACCAAGTATTAAACACAGGAAGAGGTGGTCCGACACCACTTATTTTAGAAAACAAGGAATTGGAATGGCAACTACGGCTGGATGCCTTTTCCTTTCCTGGGTTGAACGAGCATTGTAATATTGCTTGTATATTGAGACTAAAAAGTTACAAACGCTAACATTAGTTAGAAATTTTCTATTATATGGCAAACATTACAAATGCTAACATTAGTTGGAAATTTTCTATCATATAACGTTTGATTTTTTAGTTTCAAGTTTGTTATTTGATACTATAAGCTGTTTGCCCTAAAGAAATGGTTTTATGTTCATGTACACTGTGTTATTTGGTGGAAGTTTAGGAAAAAGTCTAGGTAAAGTTATCGCATTGTGAATAAAGACTGGGGCCAACTTAATGTGGTTAATTTTGCTAATTTGACTAATATAAATTATCTTAGTTTTTAAAGATTTTTTTTAGAAATTTAAATTAGAATTTTAAATACATAAAGTTGTACATAGTTGATATTAATGGTAATCGAAACATAATAAATTTGATGCTAGGCATTTGGTAATGATATATACATTTAATCAACACTTAAGGGGATGAGGGTTATGTATACATGAACCCTTTACTCAATAGTTTTATACAATATTTTTAATATACTTGTAATTGATGTTTTTATTATATAAAGTTGGTTTATGGATATGATTTTTATGTTTTTGATTGAAATGTACATGTTTCTTTAAATGGCGTTACTTGGAGCACGCAATGACGTGGTATTATAAACATGATTTGGCGGGTGTTTTTGTTAGTACCTCTGATGAAGCTGTAGCAGTGTCTCCAGTGAAAACGCCTGTATTATTGCTTTGGATCAATAAACTTGGCATTAAGGATTTGTGTTTTACCAAGTTTTTACTCTCCGTTAATGTTCGCTTTTTATTGGTGTTGGCAGCAAAAGGCATAGGCTGTTTTTGTACAGCTTGTTTTCCAGTAAGGGTTTGCGTTTCAAGGAGTCTGCATTCTCGTTAATCAACCATAGGTTACTGACCAAACTTTGGAACTTCTGAAAACTCGACAAGCAGAAAACAGGCTGAAGATAAATCCAGACCACCACGCCGGACAGTTGAATGGTGCAAACAACAATTTATTAAAATGTAATGTTAAGCACTTTTCATCTCGGTAAATACCGAGACTTCTTCAGACAATGTTTAAAAACACACCCCTCCCATAAATGCAATTACTGTTGATCATGTGCAACGTACTCACAAATTAATTGGTTGACAATACATCTTCTGATGAAACTCAGATACAAATAATATCAAGTAAAATTATTGTTTATATACTGTATAAAAATTGTTTGCAATACTAAAGTCATTCAACGTATGCGATCCTCACCTACCAACAAGTACCATAAAATGTGGAGCAAGTACAAGTAATCTGCTAAGAATAAAAAGGCATCTCGACTCTTGAACAAGTATGTAACTAATGCAATGTAAAAAACATACATCTAAAAATTGTTCAGGGATAACAACCAAGTATAAAAACACGTTAAGTATGTACAAATGTCTATAATGTGTACCAAAAAAATGATATTTCTAGGTATTAAAAACTTAATACTAAATGTTTGAAGCCTACTTCATTATAAAAATGCAAATCAACACATTAAAACTCAAAAAACAAAGGCAGGGATGATCCTACCTTGTCTAAATACCAAAATTTAATTAAATGTTCCTATTCATTCTGAAACAATTAAATAAAAAATATATTATGAAAAATATTAAATAATAAATAATTCAAAACCTATGTATAGCAATTAATTATCTCAATAGGCTTCTTAATTTCAAAATACAATTAATAGTACAAGTTTCATTCAATCCAGGGAATGAACATGCATCTGTACATATTTCCCAAAACAGTTCCAGTACTTTTAACCTTACAGACTCAGGCCCTTCTCTCCCATCTGTAATAATGCAGTCAATGGCTCTAAACAGAAATTTGTGGTTTGGGTTTTCTGAGACATGCTTAGCTAAAGCATTATTCATTTTAGCCTTCTTGATGTGATAAAGATGTTCATAAACCCAGTCGTGGAGCTTTCTACCCGTCCTCCCAATATAAAAAGCAGTGCACTGTTGGCACTGTGCAATGTAAACCACAGCTTTTACCTGGCAATTAAATTTTTGTTTGATCCTATATTTAGAATGCCTCAAACCAAAACATTCTCCTGTTACCATGTGGGGACAAAAGTTGCACATGTTACATTGGAACATGCCCCTCCTAGTTGAAACTCGTGGGCCATTAACTTCCAACAGTTGTTTTAAATTTTTACTATAAGAGTAAGTGTTATCAAGGTCCAAATGCACCTGTTACTAATAAAATAAATAAATGATCCAAAAGAGAAGTACATGAGGAAACCAAGGCTGACAACAAAAATCAGCATAAATCCAGCAGTCACTAAGGCTTATTCAAGCAGCAGAAACAAATGCTAGTTCAAACAATGACTGAATCCATGCCAAAGACAAGTAAAATCCAAGCTTTTTTATTGGTAAGCGCTTTCACCTTGTAATGGCTTTGTCAAACCATAAGAAACAAACACTGAACAAAATCAAGTCACATTTTATAAGAAAATAGGGCTGACATCACTTCCTGTTCCTGATTAAAACTTTTCAGTATGCAAAAACAATACATCAAAAATGTATATAAAAAACTATATATATAAACAATATATATATATATATATATATATATATATATATATATATATATATATATATAAAAATGCACATCTGTGTATAAAGGCAAGTATAAAACATTTTGTTAACATTCTAAAATATGTTTGTTTATCTCACAGTAAGTCTCCTATTCTTGAGAACAGGTTTCAACGGAATTTTGTCATACAAACCTGGTCTCCGGTCTGCTCTAAGTCTGATAATTCATTTTAATTCCAGTGTTTCAGTGTAATTGCTTATATCCCCTCCCCTAACACTGGGTTCATTGATCTGTATAACTGAAAAAATAAATGAATGTGTATTATCACTGTCTATAATATGTTTAGAAAGTGCACTGCGTGGAGACAGTGTGCGGATGTGATAAAGGTGTGCCCTTACCCTATCTCGTAGGCGTCTGTCTGTCTTGCCTACATAGAATGCTTGACAGGTAGTGCACTTGGCTAAATAAATGACATGTGATGTATTACAACTAGCACTGAGTTGAAACCTGAAACAATAGGAAGTAACTGGGTGAATAAACTGGGAACTGGTGTCTACAAATTTGCAGAAATTACAACAATTACAAGGAACAGTACCCACAATATTGTTCAAACACTCATTAGGCTGTGTAGATAAACGAGGGTAACAAAGTAATCTATGTAGGTTAGACTTGTTCCTATATCTAAAATATGGCTCCTCACCAACAATGTCTTTGAATTGTGAATCAAGTAAGAGTAAATTCCAATTCTTGTTCAAAACATCTCTAATACTGTTTATATCTTATGTATAACTAACAAAAACTCTAACTGGTGGATTCCTAACTTCAAGACATATATCAGGGACATTCTCCACTGGATATGGTTGTGAGAAATATGGTCTAGCAATACCATTCCTCAGCTCCAAAACACCTTCAAAGTGGGAGGTGATCTCATCTGGCCTATAAGCTCTTTGTGAAAGCCTGTTGTTTAAGTTTGACAACTCTTGCAAGAAGCTATCATAATTTGGATTCATCCTGGATGCTCTTATCACCCGTCCCCTTATCAAGTTCTTATAAATGTAATTGGGGTGCATACTTTTCCGATATAATAGGAAGTTCCTATAGCACGTTTTTCTAAAGACTCCAGTACTGAGCATCCCATTTGTCAGTCTGTCAACAAAAACATCCAAAAAAGTAATGCAACTAATCGAACTTTCAATAGAAAAGTTAAAAAAAATGGTTAGACTGTTAATCTCTTTATGGAAGTCATCCAGGGCTTTATCTATACCAGTCCACAGGAGGAAAAGATCATCAACAAAACGTGCATAGAAAACAACATGTTTCTTGAAACTATCTAGGACAAACAACTTATTATGTTCCCAGTCCAGCATGACAAGATTGGCATAGCTGTTGGCACATGAAGTGCCCATAGCTACGCCATCCTTCTGAATATAGGCTACCTCATTAAAAAGAAAGATGTTATTTTCCAGGACAATTTTGAACAAGGCACCAAATAAATCCTTCATAGCTGGACTGTAGGCTTTGCAACTCTGTAAACATCTCATAACACTGTCAACACCTTCAGAGTTAGGTATCATAGTAAAAAGGGAATGTACATCCAGGGTAACCATTTTATAATGCATATCTAATGGTAGATCTACAACCTTGGAGTATAAGTCCAGTAAAAAATGTTTTGTGTCTCTGAGAATATGTGCAGATTCATTCACCAAGGGTCTTAAGTGTTTCTCAAGGTAGATGGATAATGGCTCAGTTGCCCAACCTCTCCCTGCCACTATTGGTCTCATTGGTGGATCTTGGGGATTTTTATGTACCTTGGGGAGGCCTTGGATGACTGGAATCAAGGGATCTATCACATGTAAAAAATTAAACAGGTCTTCATCTATAACCTCATTGATTAATAAATCTTGCAACATATATGATATGTTACGCACCTTACTCCAGATTTCATTCAAACTAATTATTTCATAAAAATCACAGTCACTTAACATGAGAGTCATTTTTGTAAATAATCAACACTATTGAACACCACTATGTGTCCACCCTTATCATCTGGTCTGATAATAAGGTTCTTATCATCCCTAAGATTATTCAAAACTGTTCTCAGTCTAGGGGCTAAATTTCCATACCACTTCTTCTTCCTGTTATTCTGATCTAGGGTGTGCAAATCATCCTCTACCATTTTAGTAAAGGCATCTAGTAGGGGATGTAATACTGGTACATAAGTCCTAGGTTTTTTAAAAATCTTATTATGCAGAATGTCCTTAGAGGAAATACCATAGTCCAGTTTAAGCTGGACATTCCGACTGAACAACCTCACATCAACAATAGTGTCTGTGATTTGACTCCTAATTAAAGGTATAAAAGCTAGACCCCTGATAAGAATCTCTATTTCATCCTCGGATAACACCCTACATTTTTTAAAATGTTGCCTCTCTTACACACGATCTTAGGGACCTCAGGAAATTTGTTCCTCAATTCATTGTCATTGGAAATTAGGTCCCAGTTTTTCCAAATAATAGATAAGATGACATTGTTATCAGTACTTAAAGAGGTAAAGACCCTTATATAGGGAAGGACTTCCCTATCCCTGTGATGTAATCCCATTTGTTGGGTTGATATATTGTCTCTTTGTAACTGGTTCATAATTGGTTGGTAAACACCTGTTTCCCTTAGTACTGACTTCCTTAATCAAATTGTCAACTAACTGGTTGGGGTAACCCCGACCTAGAAACATACTTCTAAGTGTGTTACATTCCTCCAGAAAGTCTGGAAATCTGGATACCGTGCAGGCAGCCCTGACAAGTTGGCCCTTTACCACGGATCTTTTTTGGTACCATGGATGACAACAACTGAAATGAAGGAAAGTATTTGAATAAGTATCTTTCCTATGGATTTTAGCACGGAAAGAGTTGGTGTTGAGAACTTTACAAAGATCGATATCCAAATAAGCAATTCTATCCGTGCTGTATGTGTGTGTAAATGATAGGAAGCTAGTCGTGGAGTTGAAAAATGTTACTAAATCATGTGCTACTGCCTCACTTCCTTTAATCAAAATGAAAAAATCATCCAAAAGCCATGGGTAGTAAGCCATCTGGTAGACAAAATACTAATTCTTCTGAATAATCTCCTGTTCCCAATAGGACATAACTAAATTAGTGAAGCTAGCACCGCATGGTGACCCCATAGCTACACCGACCCTCTGGAGGGAAATAGTGTCATTGAAGGTTAAAAAGTTACATGACAAGATAATGTTCAACAACTCATCCACCAATGATATTTCCTGTGGGGGTGCACCTCTCTTCCTCAGCATAAAATTGACCCACTCAATTCCTTCCTCATGTGGAATAGAGGAGTACAAATCCTTTACATCCACAGTAAGAAAGTTGAGATCCTTGTCAAATTTAAGGTCATTAATATGCTGTAGAAATGACCACGAGTCTTTACAAATGTCTGGTTCCTTGGCTACATATTTTTTAAGGATGTTATCCAGAAATTTTGCACAAGGGTATGTGATGCTATTCCTAGCATCAACTAAAGGTCTCATTGGTGGATCGTGAATAGACTTATGAATTTTAGGAATCCCAAATAATTTTGGGATTCTGGGGGCCAACATAGTCAAGTAGTGAAGAGATGCAATATCAATTTTTCCTTCTATAAATAGGTCATTCAAATAAGAATGAATTCTGTTGTAAGCTAAATTTAATTCATGTCTGGATTTTTCTTCATATGTATTGCTCTCTAACATTCTCGACATCCTGTCTGTATAGTCTTCCTGTTTCATAATTACTACGCCCCACCTTTATCAGGCTGCAAGATCCTTACTCCTGCTTCCCTAATGGACCTTAATGCCTCCCTTTCATCTAAGGTGATATTAAGTTTGTCATGGCCATGTAATGTTTTAGAATGCAAGGAACCTCTTAAATCTAACTCACACATTTTGTCAAATAATACCAAAGTCGGATGAATCGGTGGTGAAAAAGTACTAGATACATGTAAACTGTTGCTGCTGTTGGTATTACCACCAAACAACAAATTCAAATTAAGTTTTCTTATAAAAAGTTTAAAAATCAATAATTGTATTTACAATGTCAGCCCTAGTGTCAGGGACAAAAGTACTACCTGTAGCCAAAAGTTCCACAAGTAATGGATCAATTTCAATGTCAGTGAAGTTGAAAATCTTAAAATCCAAACTTGTGTTCAACAAAATGTCACAAGACCTTTCTGGTACAAAAAGAATATCCATTACCTGTCTCTCCTCCCCCTCTTATTGTAATTGCTGTTGAAATTGTTCATTCTGTGGGGGTATAGGCACAAATTGTAGTTTGAGGCTCCCCCTCTAAAATTTGATTGCACCCCCGAATTGGGTTTGCGTTGTAGTTCAGACCCTGCTACTGCTGAAGCATAACTTGCTGTCCCTGTGTTTTCCGTTGACACACTATTAATTTGCTTCCGTAATGGTGGGTATTGGTTGTGGGCGTTCCCTTTAGGACCGACTGTCTGGTTGTTAGGTTGATTATTTACGACAGGGGGATTCTGGCCAATGAACAAGTTAACTTGGCAGGGTGGGGGTGGTGGATAAACCTGACCGCTACTGTACGCTAGATGGTCCCAATTCAGTTTTTTTCATCTTGGCTTCCTTAATTTTACCAATATGTGAGTCTATACTGACAAAAATATGCTCATAATCAAACTTGTACCATGCAAAGTCAAGGTGTTGATGTAATGATTGATCCAGCACCGTAGCTTCCTCCATAAGCACTTCACACTGAGTTGAATAATGTTTACAAATTAAGTCCAAAAGTTCAAGTCCATGCCTATTAAAAAGTTTAATCAAATCTTACTGAAAGGCAGAACCATCCACTAAACCTGTTGGGTATTGCCAGGAACGCAACCCCTTGGGTACAATTCCTTCACTTATGCACTCCTGAAAATAGGCTATTTCCAACTGAGTTTTCTTGTGTTTAAGCAGTTTTTGATCCAATAATTTCAATTGTATGGAAATGTCTGTTGGACCTCTCGCCGATTGCTCCTGGTTGTTACTGCTGGTAGTCCTTTGTAGTGATAGTGGTTTGGCTAACCACTGAACAATATTCGGAGATCCAATAAGCCCAGAGGGTCCGTTGTCATTCGACTCAAGTTGTGCATTAGAAATTAATGCTGAATGCAAGCGAGTAGCCTCCTGAAAATTAGGTCATGTAAGGGACCCTAATTGTGTTGTTTGCACATCAGATCCATGCCACTATATCACCTATCTTACCTATTTATTTATGTCTTTATTTACTTATTACTTTATTTATTTATGTATTTATGTCTTGTTTTTCTTGTTAACTTGATAAGATACTAGACAACAATTTTACTTTTCAAGCACAGCCTGAACAGGACATATGAACATGTACACACACACACACACACACACACACACACACACACACACACACATAAAATATTGATACTGGCTTAGTAACGTAGTACAGATAACAAGTATTCTGTGCAGTTTAAAAGTGGTACAAAATCAAAAGATAAACACCAACAAAAAGTGGCAAAACAACAAATCCAACAAGTTGTAGAAACGAAACTCTGACTTCTGCAAGGCTATGGAGTTAAAATAGTTATAAAAAGTACAAATCCACACAATTCATAAGCGCTTTTGTCCCTACAAAGAAACTTCTTCAGATAAAACACATACTACTTCCTTTCTTTATATACATCCAGCATCAGTTTGAGATAATTGAAATCAATTAAATAAAATTCACCACCAACTTAAATGGCCATAACATTACTTCAGCCTATGCTTTTGTTTTATTTTGTTTTTGATTATTATTCCCCTTACTTTTACCAAAACATAAAACGTTCTAAATTATACACACATGATCAACATCAAAAAATGCAACTTAACTATTTTTAAAACATTCTAAAGCTCTCTAAAATGTTTTTTAAGTTAAAACATCCGCTTTCTCTTTTAATACTGGTACATTGAAAACTTGGTCATTAAAACCTAGCAAGAATGTGGCATTTAACCTCAGCTGCCACATTAATTCCTACATCATAAGCAACCTTTGCCAGTCACCACCCTTGGGGTTAATTTTCACCTTTTCAAAAATCCCAAAAGAAAAACATTTAAAATTTTCACAAATGCAGGAATGTCTGTAAAGGGCATTTGTTCCTTTCTTTTTACTTATATCATACAGATGTTCATATATTCTTACTTTTAATGCCCTTTCAGTGTTCTCTATATAGAAGTCTGCACAGTTTTCACATTTAGCTAAGTAAACAATTTTACTCATAGCACAATTTCCATAATAAAAATCTACTTTATTTTGCAACATATTAAACAATACTATACTTTTCTCTTTTTGTACTTTATTTTAACTCCATAACCAGAAGTCAGAGTTTAATTTCTACAACTTGTTGGACAAAATGAAAAGATACCAAAGCATGTTATAACAACTGTATTGTACAGATGTAGATGTTAATAACCAACATATTGGATAAAAATGCATAAAAAAGGGAAGAATATGATAAAGATGTCTTGATCCTCTAGATTAAACAGGGAAAATGAAACATCAGCAGAAGGACAAAGCAAGAAGGAAGAGGGTAGTATTAGGCATTACAAAAGGGATACATTCTGTACATCCTTAGAAAGAAATGCAAATGGGAGATGCTGAGAAGAGGGTGATACTACCTAAGGGGCAGCTGTCAAGAAGCACATTGAAAATTTTAGAACACACTCCAAATTAAGAGCAGTGCAAAGGGAATCCCTAGCAAGAACTATTTGACTGCTAAAGTCAAAGCAGTGCATGATGGTTAGGATGCAAGATACTATGAGCAACTGAGACTTTTCCAATATACTCTGTCAGGGATTTCAAGAGAAATTTAGTAGCTGACAGACCAAATCAGTAGAAATCGAACATCACATACTGATGGGAAAGTACTACAGAACTGGCAGCCACAGAATGTGCAGTTTAATAAACAAACCTTAATGTGGAAATTGTGGTCTTACATGTATACTGGCATGAGTATCAGAAGAAATAAAAAAAAAAGAGGATAGAATTTTGTATATTTTCATCTGGAAGAAGGAATATTTTAATGTCAAGTGTATTTAATAACCACATCAGCTTTAATATCACATCAAGTAAATATTTGTCACTTTAGTTATAGTATGGCTTTGGTAACTAGCAGAATTCCACCTTTACAGATGCCCAAAGTGGGGCATTTCTTATTGAAATGTAAGATTTTATGGGTCGATCCCTGACTTGAGAAGGTACAAAAGGCTTATTTTCAGTTTACTGCCAA
Source organism: Protopterus annectens (assembly GCF_019279795.1). Taxonomy (NCBI): domain Eukaryota; kingdom Metazoa; phylum Chordata; order Ceratodontiformes; family Protopteridae; genus Protopterus; species Protopterus annectens. The sequence continues at coordinate 555,827,664 of NC_056726.1, read as the reverse complement.
CATAAACATGTAAATTAATAGCATTTTAATAATGTCTTTTATTTTATATAATTTTGAGGTGTTTTAAATATAATATCATACTTTTCATTAATATTAACAGGAAAGATATAAAATATTTTCTCCTATGATATCAGGACAGTTACCATTTTTTGTTTTTCTTTTTCTCCACAGGACATAGCTACCCAGTTCATGGCAATCTTGTATAAAGTGGGACAGCTGGCAATGCTAGTAACTGGTTGAAAATAATACTTTTTCTTAACTTTGTTATAGGCACAGTAATCTAGCATGCCATATATATTATATATGGCAATTTCAAATATATTATAGAAAGGAGAAGGACATTCCTTTCAGACAGAGTATGTGCAATGCACACTTCATTGCAGATGGCCCATTCAAATTAAGTTATGATGTACAGGAGAAACCATTTTTTTCCTCAAGATGAAGTGATCTCAGAAATGACTGCATTATATAATGGAATACAAGGGACAAAGTACCCTGCATAGGTTGTGTGGTACTTTTCATGCACCGGAAAAATGTTTTAAGTGTATACAAAATGCTGTTTTGTGTTGATTTATTTGGAGAACTTCATTTGCACTGGTTTTGTTTATGCTGCTACACTAAGCTCACTACAGACCATAGAAGCCCATATGAGCTAAAAGTGAATTGGCAGTCTAACTATTACTAGTTAAGGGTAACCATCTTATTTGATCAAACTACTTATTGTCTGAAGAAAAGGGGGTGATTGTTACACATAGAAAAATGCACTGGATTTGAATCTCAGAAAAATATAGCATGATAGAAAAAAGAGAAAGCAAGGCAGAAAGTTGGTAAATAAGCTCATTGATTATATACATTGTGCTAAAATATCCCCCATGGGCAAACTGCTCCTTCTACAGTGACCTCTGCAACATTAACAATTGCCTGTTGGTCATCCTCTTTAGTCTTGTGTTGATGGCATTGGGGTCAGGAGAACATGTGAGTGCCCTTTGCACATTTTGAAGAATTTCAGGATACAGGTCAGCTGCACATAAGCTATTTTGCCAAAAGTGTACATAATGGTGGTCATTCCCATATCTTATGGATGTCTGAAGCTGGGGTCTCTGCATATGTCTCTTTGGCTAAGTTTTTAGGCTGTAAATTTTCAGATGGAAAGTAAGCACTGCACATGTATTTCATCCGCTTAGATTAAACTGGAAGCTTTCAGTATGCCAAATGGATGAAAAGTTCATAATCTTCTATTTTAGGAGCACAACAGGATTTTCAATGTCATTGCTTGTTTAGACAGCTATTGAAAGGTAGTCCTTTACATTTTCAACAAACAATTTCAGATAAAGCTTTCATAAAGCTCAAAGCATATCTCTCAACCTGGAAATATCAAAAATCTGGACAAAGGCCCATGAAAAATAGATACAACTGGCCAAAAATCGGTATTCCGATTAACATAAAATTTGCATACATACTTATTTGGTGCTGCGGTAGCATTGTCACCTCATAGCAAGACGTTGTCCCGTTCGATTCTCAGCTAGAACGTCTTCTGTGCAGAGACATACGTGAATGGGGCGTGCCTTCGTTGAAGGTTGTGCGTCAGGGCTGATAACCCGGTACGTAAAAATCCACTACCAATCATTAGTGGACCGGAGTTCCGCTGTGGCGACCCCTAACCGGGAAAAGCCGAAAGACACAAACAAACAAACTTATTCAGCCCCACCCTCCAATGGAATTGTGGGATACCAACATTCAAATGCAAATTGAAAATCAAACAAAATATTAAACCTTGTATATGTGTGCATGTAGATAAACCTATCCCCTAAAGGACCATTTTCCAAACTGTAATCAGATGGGATTCAATATTTTTGCATGAGTTCATGAGTTGATGAGAAAACTAAATATAAATCACACACACACAGACATATACACTATATATATATATATATATATATATATATATATATACATATATATATATATATATATTTATATATATATATATATATATATATATATATATATATATATATATATATATATATATATATATATATATAAAATCATTATATATCATATGTTTTTGTCTCTGTGTGTCTATACACGCACACACACAGACACACACACACACACACACACACACACACACACACACACACACACATACACACACACACACACACACACACACACACACACACACACACACACACACACACACACACACACACACACACACATACACGCGCGCGCGCACACACACACACGCACGCACACACACATACATACACATATAATTTAGAAACTACAAAACCTTGAACATCACAATCCTGAAGCTCAGATATTTGAAATTTTGAAATCTCGAAATAAAAAACAAAACACCTAAAACAATAACATGTCATCAATTAAATCGTTGCAGGGGGGCAACCCCCCCTGCACCCTCCATGTCCATAGGTTCATAGGTTCATAGGGGTGTACTAGGCTAATGGCCCTGGAGCCTTTACAAGCCCAGCCCATAGAAGTGCCCTGGCATTGTGCCACCTGACGTTAGTTCCCAGTGCCTCTATCAAGTAGAGTCACTGGAGTGATCCTGGGGTGAACTTTCTATTACCCATCCACTCATCAAGATTTCTCTTGAAGAGGGACAGCGAGGTGCTCTGCTTGACATGTATGGGAGGTCTATTCCAGAGCATGGGCAGTCTCTGGATGAGGAAAATTTCCCTCCAGCATGTTCTGTTGATTGTGGTAATGAGCTTGAGGTCTCTGGAGCGTGTGGTGTGGAGGGATTGGGATTTCTTTAGATGTAGCATTTCTAACAGAGCTGGGTCAGACATGGCTTTGTAAGTCAAGCAGAGATCGCCTCTAAGTAGGTGATATGAGACAGAGAATAGCTGGAGTCTTTTGAGTCTGTCCATGTAGGACATGTGCTAATGCCTAGGATCCTCTTCGTGAGGTACTTCTGTGGCCTCTCCAGCAGTTGCAGGTGTCTAGTGAGGTGCATGCCAAATGGGGCATTATACTCTATGATTGGTCTAATGAGGAAAGAGTAGAGAGAGATGATGATCTCTTTCTTCCTGGATGCAAAATCCTTGGTAATGAGATGTGCCACATAGAAGGACTTTCTGACCACAGTGACAATATGGTGGTCGAAGGAGAGGTTGCTGTCAACCTGCGTTCACAGATCTCTTATAACACCTTCAATTATCATTGTCTCCCTTTGATGTGGTAGTTAGTGGGAACTGAGTTTTTACCAAAAGGGATGACGACGCATTTTTTGGCATTAAGCTTAAGGCCATGATTTCGACACCAGTCATTGGTCTCAGTGAGGCCTTTCTGTAGGATGTCTGCATCACTTATGGAGTTAGTAATGGCTCCCAGCTTGCAGTCATCTGCAGACTTGGTCAGCCAGAGTCCCTTTGTGTTGGTCTGGAATTCTGAGAAGTAGATGTCAAACAGGAGAGGACCCAGAACCGAACCCTGTGGAACTCCACTCATGACTGGTCAGCAGTCTGACTTGGAGTTCACTACTTTCACACTGTGTGCTCTATCTGTGAGCTAATTTGCAACCTACCTAGTGATATAGGAGTTAACGCCTAGTTTGGTGAGTTTATCAATAATTCCCTACCTTACCTTCATTCACAGCCCTGGTGACTGACTCAAAGAAGTCAACCAGGTTGAGTAGACATGATCTCCCTTTTACAATGCCAAACTGCATGGGGTCCAGAGTTTGAAGATTTCCTATATCTTTGTTAATTAGGTCCATGATGATACACTCAATAGCTTTACATATCAGACTTGTCAGGCTAGTGGGACAATAATTCCCAGTGTCTGTAGTTGCTCCACCTTTATGGGGAGGGATGACCATAGCAGTGCACCATTTGGTAGGGACAAAGCCTGAGGTGAGGCTGTGACTGAATAGGGCACACAGATGTGGTGCCAGTTCACTTTGTAGTTTATGGAGAACACAGCCAGGGATATTATTGGGTCCCACGGAAGCTGTATTCTTGGCTTTGGACAATGCAGCTTTAACCTGGGCTGCAGTAATGCTGGGTGCCTGGCATTTGTTCGGTATTGTGATTGGTCCTTTGGGGGGAGAGGGAGTAAAGTTGGCACTGAATCTGTCAGCCAGTATGTTGGCAATATCTGTTGGCTCAGTATAGGATGTACCATTGTGCAGTAACTCAGAGCAAATCTGGGTATTGCTGTGGAGATTTTCGATATAATTATAAAATGTTTTCTGATTGTTTTTAGTGGCTGCCACAATTCTGCCTTCATAGCTGGCTTTAGAGAATTTGATGAGGGATCTCAGCTTTTTGTTGAGGCTAATAAGGGAGTTTTTCCAGTCTTAGGACTTCACCTTTTTCTGCAACAGTTTCTTCCTTCTGTTGTAGAGTTTATTAATGGCAGGGGACCATCAGACTGGCTTCCTTTTTTTTGGAGGAGAGCGCCTTGGTTCTTTTGTGTATGGCTAGTTCCATGCATTTATGTCCATGTTTCGTACAATGCATTGGTGTATGATTCGGCAATCATGCAGCTATTTTCCATTTCCATGGGTGCCGTGAAGTTAGCCATCTCTGTTTTTAGGATTCCAAAGTCTGCTTTGGAGAAGTTTTTCAAGGTAGTTACCTTTGTGGGGCGTGTGGGTGAGATGTGGATTTCCATGGTGATTAGTTTATGGTCAGATCTGACCAGGGAGGGATTGACTACTGGTGTAGAGCAATGGTTGTCCATGTTAGTAATTACCAGGTCAAGGATGTTGCTTCCTCTAGTGGGGTCAGAATGAGCTGGTTCAGGGCACTGGAGTTGATGAATTTCAGGAAGCATTGGGCCAGTGTATTGGTGCTTGAGTAGTTTTCCCAGGTGATGGAGGGGAAGTTGAAGTCTCCTAGTATGAGAGTGTTGGGTTGGACCTTGATAGATTCCAGGGTGCTTAGGAACGTGGAGTGAGAGTCTAGGGACATGGTTGGGAACCTATAGCATGCTATGACCTGGATCTCAGTCTTACCCACTGTTAGTTGTACCTGAAGTATCTCTGATGCATTATGCTGGACTAATAGTCTGGAGGTGTGCATATCCTTTATGAATATGGATTGGAGACATCACCAGGGTTATATATGTATGATGGGTCCACTTCTAAATTTTGAAACTACAAAACTTCGAACATCACAATCCCGAAGCTCAGATATTTAAAGTTTTGGAATCTCAAAACTTATCACTTGAGATTGCCCGACAGTGCGGAACAGGAACCTTATCATTCTCTTCACTGTAGTGCGATATATATATATATGTATATTTATATATATATATATATATATATATATATATATATATATATATATATATTTGGTTTTCCTACACCTGGTCGAATGACTAGTTATGCTGACATCTGTTTGGTCAACACCATTTAGTAGATGCAAACATATGTTCAACAAGTGTGAAAGGTTGAATTCCTGGGTAGAAGAATATTCCCTTTCCCTGGGGATTGTGCAATCTCAGAGAGGGGATGTGGGGGTGCAGTCCCCAGCATGGATGGTACAGGAGGGCTTTGTCCACTGCAAAAACACTTGTATTTGGTTTACTCTGCTCAAAGAATCTGCAGAATGTGTTGACATCTTTACATTGATTGTCATTGGTGGCGTAAGTGGTCGTTCGACAAGGTGTCAGAGGTCTATATATACATATACATATATATCTATATATATATTTATATATATCTATATATATATATATATATATATATATATATATATATATATATATATATATATATATATATATATATATATATATATATATATATATGGGTCTATCTGATAACACTGACACGCCAAAACACCGACAACGAAATAACCGACACGAAAAAAACGACAAAAAAGAAAGTTCAAAAACGCAAAACTTCACATGCCTGACAAACCAAAATCCTGACAATTAACAAAACAAATTCCTTTCCCGAAAAACACACACACAACACAATCACACCAAAAACCTTACAAACCTACATTAAACCTTACATACACAACTATCTATGCACTAACCTTAACCCAAACCCTAACCCTAAGGTCCGTCACTATCGCACACTTACCTTATCCGCACCTAACTCACTTAATCTGCCCCTAACCCTCAAGTCCGTCACTATCGCACAATTACCTTACCCGCACCCTAACACTATCTCACTTAACCTGCCCCTAAACCTAAAGTCCATCACTATCACACACTTACTTGACCCGCACCCTACCCTAAAGTCTGTCACTATCACACACTTACCTTACCCACACCCTGACCCTAACGTCTGTCCCTATCGCACACTTACCTTAACTTGTCGGTGTTCTCAGCGTCGGGATTCTCAACTGTCGGTCTTCTCCATTGTCGATCTTGGCGTTGTGCACTTTCGGCATTTTCAGGTAGACCTATATATATATATATATATATATATATATATATATATATATATATATATATATATATATAAAATTATAAGCGTGAGTGTGTGTGCATGTCTGTATACATTTAAATTGAAAACATTTAGCAAATACTTTAATAATAAATAGGTTTCATAGTACAGTAGTTTAAGGCTGTCATAAAAAAGATTAGTAAGAATATTTTTATAAACAAAAAAGTTGGCATCTTTAGAGCTGATTTATATAAACATTACATGTAAAACTTTTTGCAGTTGCATTTCTTGGCTGCACAACAACAAGAAAAGCAATGACTTCTGTGAATTTGTACTTCAGTGGATTTATCTAAAGGTTATGTTGTCAGCAATAAAACACTGTGTTTCTTAACAGAGTGTTTTCTTTATTTGCATTTGATGGAAGACAAAACTGTATTATTTGTCACTCAGAATGCCCTATTGGTTTCTCCGCAGTGCAAAGTAAATGAAAGACAACATTCTTTGTGAAAGAGTAAGCTGCCAAAACAAACTAGCAGCGGTACACACAACATAAATATATCATGCAGCTACTTTTACAACTATTATGAATAAGAAAATACAGCCGACATTTTCAGGCCAACCAAATCAATTAGTCATCAATGACATAAACGTTCCTTTCTCAGGGAGGCTCAACCTCTGCTATAGCCTGTGTATGAACTCTTAAGCACCTGTAGTAGATTTGTTTTCAATAAAAGGACTTAAGTTTCCGTAGATGTTTTTCCAATGAAAATATAATGTTGACAGCATGATCTGAGGAAGACAAAGTTAGTTATGCAGCTGTTAATATACAAAGTATGTATAATCTCTGTTGCAAATCCATTTTTAATGTTAGGATTCATGATTTTTTTGGCCTGTGGAAACAGCTCTCCTCTACTTTCCTAAGGTGGGCTCAGTTTTCACAACTCATTGCCTGCTGTGAGAGGAGACTTGGTTCAGTGGCACTGCATTCTCTTGTATGAGTGCTGTTCTCAAGAGAAGTATTATTAGGGATGACTTTTTGCCTTCCTTTAATGAATATTCACTGTTTAAATACTTTACTTAAATGCATGAAAGTAACCTCTGATGCTGTAGTTTTTGCTGACGTTGTATTTTAAACGCTGATCTTACTTCTGTGTCTTTTCTATGATTTGTGTCCCTTTCCTTAACCCATGGTTAAAATTTCAGGCCAACAAGGACATTGAGCTATTAAAAAAATGACAAATTAGTATGCTTTAAGCCTTTCAAAAATGGTTTGGGATGGTCTTCCCAGAAGAAAATGTACACAGTAGTCCAAGATGATTAGGGTTTGGAAAAGAAGATAATGCCTAACAAATACAAACTGTTTAACTGACTGTTGATCAGAATCTTGCATTATACAAATAATCAAACTTTAAAAATGCTCTGATTATACTTTTGCTTTACTTTTGAGATCAAGTTACCGCAGAGCTGTATATTATTTGTAAAATATCTGTGTAGATGCAAAGTTCACTGATGCACAGTGGGAACAAAGCTCCCAGAAAAAGATAAAGACTCCATTTTTATATTTTTCAACAATGTTTGGCATAATACTCTGTGTTGTGGTATATCCAAAATGAACAAATGTATTTATTTTAGTTAGTTATGCCTTGATGTTAAATTGTAAGCATTTATAATAGAACACATAAACATAAATAAAATAGATTTATTTGAATGCTCTGACTGAATCATGAACATAGTAGACAATGGAAAATATGCTGAGCATAGCCTATTCTAAAACATGTCATAAAATTAGTAGGAACATGCCATTCAAGTACAATAAGTTAATTAATATACCCCCGGATTCATGAAGCTCGGCGCAAGTCCGGCATAAGGCTTGCACCGGCCGTGCGGCGTAGATGTGGAGTAGTCGCGCCATATGCATAATAATGAAGGCGTGCAGCCACCACAGACACGTGCATAGGAAACGTGCGCGAGTGCAAGGGGCGTATCGAAGTAGCTCAGGGAGGCGTGTCAATGTCGACTTTCAAGGAGCAACCTAAACTGCTGAATATTATATTCCGCCAGCAATAGTAATCGTACCTATCAGTGTCCATGGAGACTGAAACGTATGCAAAGCAGAGTCCCTGCGAACAGAAAATGAAGACTCAAACACAAATGCACGGTAGTGAATAACGGGTCCCTACCCATGAACAAATGACATGAAAACCGTGTGCCTCTAGTCCAACGTAGTGTTGATAGCTATACCATGTGGAAGTAAAACGTATCAGATGTTAGTGCGCCACCAGTAGGCACGTCCAGTCCAACAGAGAGGGTCACCAGCCGACCCATAATGTGAGGGAGGGAACATAGCTGTGCAGATGTGTCCATAACAAAATACACGAGGAGAAATATAGATATAGGTAGTGACCGTATGTCTGAATCATATCCCACAAGCCATGTAATAGTCACATACAAAAGGTATGTCCGTATTTCACATACCAAATGTGATAGGAAATAGCATACGCATGTAAACAAAACAGAAGGAGCATATAAACGAGCCATAACAACACAGACACATGTAGGCCGAAAGGAAGAGTATGATCCATACCATCGACCAAGATTATCACCTGTCCCACTTTGCGAGCGACAGTCCCTCTGTGGGCAGATGTGTCCTGACACAAACTTGTAAAACTGGCAAATGTCCAGAGAATATAGGACATAATTCCTCCGTAGACGTCATGCAATAGTTGTATTAAACATATTTCACTGGACGTATATTACATAAATGTCATAACAAACAGAATAAGATACCGAAATGCTACAAGAATAAGCTTAGATATAGGCAAGAATTGCAAGATCTATCTGCCGAACTGACCGTGGAAATGTGTCGGCCTGTAAAATATGCTGTATTCACCACAACTGTCACAGTAGGGTTGCCACCTTTACAAATGGCCAAAGTGGGACATGTTTGGTACAGACATCAGATTGTACAGGCCGACACATACCCATGGCCAGTACAAAGGACAGAACATAACTGTTTTGCCTACAGAAAAGCGTATTCCTGTAGCATTTTAGTTGCTTATTCTTTTTCTCATAACAGTCAGGTATTTCAGATACAGAATTAACTGTTTAATGCAACTATCACATAAAATATAAGAAATATGTTTGTCCTAAAATCTCAGGACATTTGCCATGTTTACAATTACATGTCAGGACACAACTGCCCAAAGAGGGACTGTCCCTCGCAAAGTGGGACAGGTGGTAACCCTATGTCACACAGTGGCCAATTGAAAAGGTGGAAACACAACCGTTGACTGTGGGGAGGCAATGTCCACAACAGTCGGACATGTGTAAGGAATAGCTTGGACATAGGAAAAGGTGCCATCCTACCAATGAGTAGAACAGGCTGGCAAAATCCGGAAGGCAGCTGTATAATCCGAACGTGTATGTGACACAGTTGAACGGGTAGTACCCGGATACACCAACCAAGTAATGAAAGTGAAGTAAGGGTGTGTACCTATGTGCTTGAGGTATAGCATGTGGAAAGCAAACATGGCAGGGTAGTCCACACAACCATAAAGGTACCCGACACATGTAGGGTAGTCAGTGTGTAACTCTGGCCATGTCATGGGCCAACAACCAAAGTAGTGCTCTATGGGGTGTGAGTAATTCGCATGTGAGGGGTGTGTGTTTAATGGTAAATTCCTCAAAGGCGATACTTGTGTCGTATGCAGAAAAGGTGAACCAGAGGTGTATGAGGGGGCAGTGGGTGAAGTGGAAAGAAACACAACCTTATGTAGAAACAGCTGCAAGACAAGCAGACAGGCCATAGTGTAGAACACAATCCCATAAACATATGAATATGGAAATATGCGAGGCAAATGTATAGATACGGCACCGTCACATACCCACAGATGGGTCCTGATGGAACTGGCCATAACAAACGCAGCACACCTGGATGCATAATAGCCTACCCAGCATACCCTCTACAACACACAACCTGCCACCATACCAGAATGTCCACCAAATCCAGCCGTACTTGGTCCACTGGTTTGTTGCAGAAACAGCTACACACAGTGACCCCTACCCATATGTAGTAGGTATTGTCACTCTAGGCAGTGTCAGGATTGCAAACCATGTATCCCCTGCAGGTAAAACCCCCTGCACGTTTTCATGAAGCCAAAAAAATCTTCGTTATCTAACTTGTTTTGGTCTTGACCAATTTTTGGGATATCCCTCATGGGATGACCAACTTGTGTAAATAGTAGAATGGGTATGACGACATGATGTCAATCCAGTAGATATCTGGACACAAGTCAGAATGTGCAGTGGAGGTCCATGACACTGTCCAGCCCTAAGTGGGCATGCATAACCTACCACCCAGGATAAAATACCTTCCCGTGACGCACGTGTCCAGACACGAATAGGAGGGAGAATATAATGCACACATTTGCAAAGTGGAAAATGGCATGAGGGCGAGGAAGACACTACGTAAACAGGTCAACCCTGATCAAGTGTGAGGGACACTGACTGTGTGCAGTCGTGACTGATCATACCTGTCAACCTGTGTGAGCAAGATATCTGGACAGAGCCGTGAATATAAGTGAGACAAAGGTCCAAAATCAGAGACAATCTGTAAACATATCTCTTAGAAACATAGAATTTGATAGAATAACAGTTTGCACATTGGCATTAATGTCTGGAGTATGAAGTCTGAAACACAACTGTCTGTCAGCACATTCCAACTGCAGTCTTTAATGCTGAGCTACTGCTGTGCCAGAACACAACAGCGTATTACAGAGGTCCGTGCCATACCACTCAACTGTCCGGATATTCACAGAATGACTAGGGTCACCACCTGTCCCACTTTGCGAGTAACAGTCCCTCTGTAGGCAGTTGTGTCCTGTGAAAAAAATCAAGACATAGCAAATGTCCTGAGAGTTTAGGACAATGTTATTTCCTACTTTACTTTAATAGTCGCATAAAACAGTTATTTTATATATGAATCCTCAATATGTTATGTGAAGTAGCATAAGCAATTCAAATGTTACTAGAATAAGCTATTATATGTACAAAAAAGGTTAAAGTTCTGTACTATGCACGGCTGTAGGTATGTTTTGTCCTGGAAAATCTGACATCTCTACAGAACATGCCCCACTTTGGGCAGTCGAAAAGGTGGCAACCCTAAGAATAACCACAGGTTCGCCCCAGTGTTGTTGTGTGCCTCCGACAATCTGCACCAGTGTGGTAAATAGCTGAGGATTGATGTCACTAAATAATGAGAAATATCCTGAGTATAAGACTCCACAATGTGCAGAAAAGTCATGCTAATGCAAAACCTAGCATTCTAACAATGTTCTAAGCTTGTATGAGCAATCGTTAAAATGTGTCCCTAATTGTCCCCCCATCGTGTAGGTTTTGCGCGGGTTCGGTGCTCTAAGAGGTTGAGAGGTATGGTCCGTACATATTTACAGGAACAGCCCTTCACACTTGTGTAATGTACAACTGCATACCTGTAGTCACTTCATGTCCAAAAATAATAATCCCCGTATGACTGTATACAGGTAATAGTCAAATGTGAATGGGAACACCCCTCACCGTGGAGTATGGACTGTAACAACCCCACCCATAATATGTAATGCCAACAGAATAAACTGCTGACAGGTGACCAAACACCTGTGTCTAGAAACACAGGTAAAACTTCAAAATAGGGAGATAATCCCTGTCCATATGCTTCGTCTGACATTTGACCTTGACCAGGGAAGTTCTGTGCACCATGTGGACAAGCCTAAACCCAGATCACTACATGAACACCTTGACAATCAAAGACCTGTATGTGGCTGGACTATATACCTTGGTGTTCTGCATATCCTTGGAGTGATTAACAATGCAGCCGGAGTCCACAGCAGTAGGCAATAGGGAATGTGTAATATGTAGTACCGCCTTTTTCCCAGCAGGAGAATGGATGCCTGTGTCATAGGTGAAGCGGTGAGGCTTATGTTGATGTAGCTAAGTACTATGGGTATGCATATTAATGAGGGAGAACACCAATAGAATAGCTGTTCCGGTATCCGGCCAACGTGAATGCAGTCCCGGTTGACCTACGACCACTGCACATATAACTTGAAAGTGTAATGAAAGCATTCGTGCTGTACACACATTTAAATATGTAAAGGTGAACGTGTGTTTCGCAGTAGTCCGTAAACTGGAATACAGATATGTAACTGTTACGGTCAGAATTATGAAAGTTCACGGAAGCACAATTATCTATGAAACATATGTAACCCACAATAAGGATATGCAAGTGCGCCTGCACGTGTGTAATCCGCTCACAGAATAGAAAATGAATGGTGTTTTCCCCACGTTCTATGTACATGGCTCATACCTGTTAACCCCGTAAAGTACAAAACCGGACAAAGCCATGACAACTACTGGTACAAATAGGGACAATCCCCAGATATTGCCTAACAAAAATAGAAAGTGGATAGAATAACAGATGTGTCACTAGCATGGATTCTCTGAAGGGTATGAAGTCGTAACCTGAAATGTTTGTCATTATTTACCAACGTCAGTCTTTAATGATATGCCACTAACTTGCCAGATAGACACAAGGTTATGAAAAATGGACCAAAGATAAGAGGCAAACAGCTGTACATGCAGCGGAAATCTGTACAATTGAAAGGTATGATATGGAGATATATATACACATATATATCCACAGACATAATCCAAAGCAAATTACGAGATGAGGAATGTACAGACATATGTATATATGTACAGATATATATATATATCTATACACACACGATACATGAATAGATATATACACAACAAACATATGTCCCTGTACATATAACACATGTACATAAATAGGTCACGGTATAGCTAATATGGATAGACAGACAGACATGCATGAAAGGAGAATACACCAATGGTTTCCAAACCATTGCCCGGAAAGTACCAGTGTGACAGGGCCTGCAAGTTCTACACGTTAAACATGAATATAGGTGTCCTTTGCAGGACCCCAAAAATTGATCCTGTACGAAGTGCGAACCATCATTGATGTGAAAGACGTCACAGTTGCAACTATGATATAGCTGTACATGCAACAGTTGCAGGTGTAAGGGTAATAACACATGGGTCGATTGAATGTATGACGTATGAGCTGATATCCGCAGAGTGGGGAGTGCCCAGAAGTGTTCCCATACTTTATTATCGCTCACATTAAACATATCTAATGGGTACTGTGGAGGTGTGTCAGGTATGGGAATCATGGGTATGCAAAATTGGGCCAAGGTGTTGGTTGGCACAGATCTATTAGGTACGCCCCATGGGAGTGATCAATATACCTATGTGGGTATAGCACATGCCTATATTCACCAAAAAGGTGCAACCCATCCACTGGATATTGTGTAAACCATTGGGGGAAGACGTAGGGACCTATATCAGTGTCATGTAGGCGATTATCATGGATGGACATGCATACGACCAAGATAGTAACCATACCTGCCAGAATGTCAGAATAAGACAGCTGGACTAAGGCATAGTACACGACAGACTAATAGGGACTATATTAAATATACCTCAGACAAAGTCAGATCGTTGATAGAATAATTGTGTAGTCAGGAAAATGAATGTTATGAGAGTTAGTAATCATGAAACAGAAATGTAAGTCATGATTACCTAACCGCACAGTCCGTCATGGTTTGCCAGCAATCTACCAGAAAGGCACATTATGATGACAAATGTAACAGAATCATAAGTCAAACCCCGGGGCATATACCCATAATGTGTACAGGTGAGAGGTATGAAAGTAACCCGTCCTAATGAAATGTACAGAACTAGTGATACTAGGTGGACAGGTGAGAAGAAAGACGTCAGGACAAATGACAAAACATATACAAGTCATAAGCATGTTTGTCCACAAATGTGAATTACAACGTATGGCCTTTGAAAGTCAATGTGGAAGGTTAATGGACTCAAATGACATGTGTCCCTCAGGGTATCATGCAGTGTCACCGATACAGTGTCCAGTCCCCCATACTCGTACGTGAGCTCTGCCACTGACGGAAAGCGCAAATACCGGCGTACACATAAGGTACATGATGGAATAAGTAGTGTGAATAAGCATCTGTTGGCCTGTGTGAGGAATATAACCCAGTGGGTGGGTGTGTCCTACAATAGGAATGTAATGGTAACTGGCCTGTGATGGCGCCATGTATTGTGTGTATTGGCATAACTGTACGAATGTGCAGATGTATGCCTCATATGTGTGGTGTGTTCCTCTCACAATCTGTACCTGTCTGCCAAATACCTGAGAACTGACGTCATTAAATAATGATAAACATATGTGTTTAAGACCCCAAATCCCTCAGAAAGGTCATACTAATGCAAAACCTATAATACTGTCAACTATCTATGTTTGTAAGAGCAATATGTAGAATCTGCCCCTATCTGTTCCCCCATCATGTTAGGCTTTGTACAGATGTTTTGCACTAGGAGGTTGATAGGTATGATCAGAAACAGATACATGTCTGAGGAAACAGCATTATCGACCGCAAGATAACTCAGAAGGTATGAAAAGCGCTGCAGTAGGAAGTTCATCCACAGGTATGTGCTGACATGTCAAATGACAGAGCAGTCTACAGGAAGTACCTATAGGGTGTCACCTTTACCAGTGATGACAGTGGGACATACCCACAGCCATGCATACACCACAAATAGACATAGCACACAGCAAAGCCTAGGCCATGATACACGAAACCTCCGGCATGTATGGATTGAGTGAGAGTACAGCAAGGAAAGATGACTGCCAGGCTCTTCAGCAAACACCTGCAGGGACGTGCAAGACCGCCCGTAACACGAACATTGCACGGACAATGTTGGGATTTGCAACATACCCCATTTGTATGTGTAAGCTATGCAAATGATGTTACACGATACATGAAACAGTAAGCTGTCCGTGCAAGAGCAGAGTTATGTGCAGAAATGTACCCGGATGTTATGCGACTAACATTTTGCATGTTGCTAAACGGAGCAATGACAGCTGCAAATACAGTATGAATACAGTCGAAGAAGCATGCCAATGTCCAAGTCCAAGGCCAGTGGTGGCCTTGTCCATTGGATATCAATGAACCAGTAGTTGTCCTCCCCCGATCCCTGGTGTGGAAGCGTAGCGCAGCAACATGAGAACGTGCTGCACTTCAAAACAAGACATATGGATAATATACATACAAAATGTAGGTTTAGTTAGATGTTAGTACGCCATGCAGATGAATGGCAAGCTGGAGACATCATGGCTACTGCATACTAGTACCTATGTGTGGAAGCGCCCTGTCAGAGATGTAACGAAGCATTTGTAGGCAATGCGAGGCAAATGAGGCTGAGGATAGTGAATCACAACATGTCATGCCATATGGGCCAAGCCTCTACAGTGTAGTGTAGGTTAAGGGGACTATTAGAGTAGAAGATAGGTGACAACAGGAGTGTGTATGTACAAAACACTGTAACCTCACTGGAGCAGTGTCACATGAGTGCTGTCAGTACTCAGTGGAAGAGTCATGTCATGAGCTATCCTAGCGAACATCAGGAGACTGACGGCATACGCCATGGATACCACCGATGTGACTTGCAAACCTGCCCACAGTGTGTCTGCGCCTGTACGCGCCAGTAAGCCTGAGTAAGCATGTGTGCACATGTGTTAGCCCGTGTGCGCGTGTGGAAGAACAAGTAAGCTAGTGTACGAATGGTGAAGCCCGTGTAATGTCGTGTATGCGTTTGTAAGTATGTATACATGTGTACTACACACATCACACACGTACTGCACACACAGACACACATGCTGCCAATACTACACACATCAGTGAAATGGCACATGGATGGAGACTACATCATCAGAAGTAACAGTGCTGTAAACTATGCTACAGTGATGGTCATAGCTGCAATGCATCATGCCTGCTGAAATACACCTGGAAGTAACACACTGTGTGTTAACAGCATGCTAACATCAATACAGTGGAATAAAGCCACCGTGTGCAGCAGCACCAGGTTAGTCAGATCCTGCATCAATGTTACACATCACAGGTGGTGGCACAGGTGACATCATATGCACAGGGTGTGGTGTTAACATGTCCAGAGCTGTCATAGAGCCATCCAATGTACACGTAGGTGTGTGTGTGTGTGTGTGTGTGTGTGTGTGTGTGTGTGTGTGTGTGTGTGTGTGTGTGTGTGAGGGACAATGGTTATTGCATGGCCCAATGGTGGTGCAATGGGTGTGTGTATGTGATAGCTGTAGCTGTTTGTGGTAAGTGTGTGTGTCTGCATATACACAGGTACAGCATGTGTCAGTCATATACACGAGTTTGTGGGACAGTCACAGACCGTACCTGCCAGGCTGTAGAGATCCCCATTACTGGCCATGGACACCCCTCCATGCATCCAACACAACCCAGTCCTGCCCCTGTCAATGTCTACACATACAGTCCTGGGATCTGTACCACAATCTGTGGATAAACGTGCGTCTGTAATGTTAACCTGGGGTGCATAGAATTGACAGTTACTACAGACGGATATGAGCAATACTCACACTCCAATGTAATAACCACTGCTGACTGTTGCCGAGATCTGCATATGACCAGTCAAAGGTGCTGCACTAACAGTGTTTCCAATGCCCGTGTAATACCCAGCAACACAATAACAAGTCACTACACATGTATAACCCACGATCACTACAGCACACAGTATGTGCACTATCACAGAGCCATAGCAGATGTACATACATCCAAGGTGCTCACGTACAGACAATGCAGCACAGTCAAGAGTGATAATCCCAACATACATATCTATATACAATATACATATATATATATATATATATATATATATATATATATATATATATATACATACATATATATATATATATATATATATATATATATATATATATATAGATATATAGATAGATGCATACACACACACACACACACACACACACACACACACACACACACACAAGGCAGGGTTGGGAGCAGAACATAAACGTAAGCAGTGTACTACACGACAGCATTACGCAGTTACAAAATGCGCTATTGTGATCAGTGGATCACATGATTCAAACAGGCACACGTCTAGCCTGCAGACAGCAGCATCAAAGGCAAAGACGCCGCACGGATGTTATGGAGAGTGAATACTGTAAAAGCAATGTACTGTTGTCATGCAGCTGGAAACACACACACACACACACTTGGCAGGGCTGGGAGTCGAACATACACCTAACTACGCTAACTCACTACAGCATGACGCATTTACAGAATGCGCTACCGAGATTACAAAGCACAGCAGTCCCAGAGGCAGACATCTAGGTGAGTGTCATCATCCGCAAAGGCAAAGACGTCAGTAGGAAACTGCTATGGTGTGCGGCGTATAAAAGCAAGACTGAGTCCCCAGGTGGACGGGAGCATGCGCGCAAACACACACACACACACACACACACACACACACACACACACACACACACACTTGTCAGGGCTGGGAGTCGAACATACACCTAACTACCCTAACACACTACAGCATGACACATTTACAGAATGCGCTACTGAGATTACTAAGCACAGCAGTCCCAGAGGCAGACATCTAGGCATGTGTCATCATCCGGACTGACAAGGATGCCGACATGGATTGTATAGGGAGTGATCAGTCTGAAGGCATACAGACATATTACTGTCCCATGGTACACATAGACAAACACACGGCAGTGGTGTGATCATGGCAACGTAAGATGTACGGTGCACCACGACAACATGGCATAGTCACGGGATGCCTCACAGACAGTACACCCTTCAAGATAGTCGACCAGTGTGTACTCCGTAGGCATCCATCATGACATTGAAAATGGACATCTGTTGGCTGGATGACCACCATGGCTATACAGGATGTCAATGGCCATGCACAGAAGGACATCAATGACACAAGGTGTCACTGGGTATGGCCACACGCTTAGTAACACACGTCCGTTTGGACTGTACTGTGTGTCGATCTACACAGCGGCATACTGGGCATGCTCACACACTTAGCATTTGCAAAGGGCCGTCTTGCATGCGGACGGAGTCTCAACTCACAAAGGCTCAGTTGGGACTGTCATGTGTGTCCATCTACACAACAGCGTACTGGGCATGCTCACACACTTAGCATTTTCAAAGGGCCGTCTTGCATGCAGACAGAGTCTAGACACGGAAGGGCACAGTAAGGCATAACTGTCCCCACGCACAGAGCGGTCACACACATGCAGTGACCAGCACATGCTCAACTGTCATCACAGCTGTCACAGGTGCAGATCACAGATGTACACACCGCAGTCTACACTGTAGCCCCCAATACATCACCATGTAATTGCTCCAGCAGTACACAGCCATACATTATACACAACACCGTGTGACACATGACCAGTGGACTGTACAGAGGTCTACAGCAACTGTGCAGGGTACACATGTACTGAGAGGGTTCCAACAGGTGTTATGCATTGCAAGTATACCACTATACATGACCAGGTCAGCTCAAGACATACCAGGGGCCCCGGGTGGTACACAGCTGTGACCCATGAGTGTTGCTGTACACCAACAAACACACATGTTTGGATATGTCAAACATGTGATTGTAGTGGATGTGTGCATGGACCACACACAACACATATGTACATAGCTAAGCCTTTGCTATCCCCGTGCAGAACAGTGGCCTAAGCAATCATACGCACGCAAATAGAAGGTGGGTCCATGTCTGTTGAATGCTCGCAGTACAGGAGGTAGCAATGTCAGAGGACACATTCCCCTGTAGTAGTCACCCATGACACCCGTGATATCATACCACAGTCCATGTGTCATGTATGTCAACACACATGTCCACCAATAGCAATGCATACAAACATGGCTACAGGAGACACATGTAGGACCAACAAACATGTACAATCTGTACTGTGCATGCAGCATCCATGCATGTGCAGTGGCCGATGTCCGTACCACAGCTGTGCCCAACTACAACATGCAGTCGCAATGACCCATCATTGACACCTGTATATGGTGACATACAGACAGTACAGTTGGTTGTACATCCAGTATGGAGGGATCTGTGTACATAATGTGGTGATCCACCTGTGTAGATGTATGTGTGCCATGGATGGCTCACAGGTGTGTCACATGCCACCCTACCATGCCATGTGCAAACAGTACACTATGTCACTGTTACTTGATGGTGATGACTTAACGCATACACAGTGGTCAGGTGTATCCAACTGTATGTCACGTGACACCTGTATCACTGACACCCACCCGTGTGCACATAGCCACACAATTGTCAGACATAGCGTTGGTACACATACTGCGGACAGTACCATTGCATGTCTATCAAACAGATCATCTTATGGCAGATGTATCATTCCCAGCACTGTCATGTGTGTCCGCTTGTGTGACCACACATGCCACATATGGTGGGGACTACGTCCCAGATGTAACACATCCCTGTACATCGTTGTACAGATCTGTACATACTGCAGTGTGGAAAGCATGAGGTCGGCAGGTGTGGTGCATCACACACATCGGCTATCCGTAAACACATAGCTGGTCACCACAGTGTGTCTGTGTATGTATGTATGGCTGTCTGGTGCTTGGTGTGAGGGTGTATGCTACCATACTGTGGAAACAGGATCACTAACCCCTCATGGTGATGCAGTCTACTACCCTGTTGATGCCATTGGTCCCAGCCATACTGGCTACCTGTGCATGTCCCTTCTCTGTGCCACGTCGTGTGGGTGCAAAGTACTGCGAGGGTGATGGCAACATAGGCACGGGTCCACACATGAACACTATGGGGTGTGTTATACTGCTGTAGGCCACGTGAATGTGGCCATGTACCTGTACTGTGACAGGGTATTACTGCTACACAGTGTGACCTCATGCTATCAGGTGGCCTCTAATGTCATCATTGGCCTGACCGCTGTGTACAACCCCTGCACCATGTCAACATACCTGCAATGTTTCCCGGTATGTATGTCACATCTCTGTCCACTGTAGCCTGTTCAACTGACCACATGCTTCAGGTGCAGTATATGTGTGGACATCTGTGTCATGTTTGGACATCTGTGTCATGTCTGATTGTCCAACAGTCGGGTTGAGGGTGCATTTAGCATGCTGATATTGCCATACGTGCCTGTGAGTACTCCACAGTTACACATGGGGGACTGCAAACACTGCTACCTGTAGGCACATGCCAGTACACCATAGGAGGGAACCAGGGCATTACCAACATGCTGTTACTGTTGTAACCGAGACACATACTGTGAACATATCACAATGCATGTTGCACCTGGGCTACATGGTATGACTGGTGCATGTTGACAGTACACCACTGATGTCACATACACATCTCTCAGTATTCACACACGTCCAATGCAACATACACATCCCTCAATATGCATACACAAGTAATGTGCGATACACCTCTCACATCTCAGTATTCACATACGACCAATACAACATACAAATCCCGCAATATGCATACACAAGTAATGTTAGATACACCTCTCTAGTCTGTTCACCCTGTGCATCAGACCATGTGAGCATATCCCTGCACCGATGGTGTTGATGACAGGGATGTGGCACAGGCTTCATCATATGCACAGGGTGATACTGTTTGCCAGGGGCATAGGCTGCACCAATGGATGACATCATGTGTGCGGGTAAGGCCAGTGATTTGAATGGACATGTCTGTTCTGTATGTATGTGGGTGTTGTGGAGCCCTACAGTTGTGTTTGCTGTGTGCGTGTATGTATGCACACAGTTCTGTCATTTGTGAGGCCTACACAAGGGTATTATGGACAGCTCCAGAATGTACAGACCAGGTTGTACAGCTCACTGTGACCGGACACGGCCACGTGTCCTGTGCCTACCAGGGGTTGCACGGGCACTACCAGGCAGAGGTACAGAATGGCTACTGTCCCATGACAGATGGCCACTGGAACCGTGTCCCCACCGGGAACGTCCAGGGCCATGTCCACGTGGCCTGCTGTGACCTGGTGTGGACATCACAGCACCAGCTGCACTGCTACTACTACCGGCACTATGGGAGCAGCCATGTGAGGTGGCACACACACGTTGACCTGCACTAGGTGGTGTAGCTGGCCTATGTCCATATGTCCTATGCTTTACCCCTACCAGATGTTCCAGCACAGACAGCTCACGCTCACGGATTGCCATGCCACGGTCGAGGATTCTGACCATGTCACCCAATCGCCTGTCCAGAACATCAGCAAGCTGCTGTTGAGCACCTGCCAATGCCGGGATGTTGTTGTTTAGGGTATTGATAGCCGCCCTCTGCAGCCTCTGCCCTTCTCTGTTCTGCCGTTCAGCATGTGCCAGTGCCACCATTACAGTCTGGAACATCCGTCTGGTGATCCCAGCTGCTGCACTATGTCCTGCAGGTGCATGTCTGCCAGAGGTCCTCCTATGAGCAGCACCAGCCACATGCCTGTGTGGCACATCTGCAGTCAGTATACTGCCACCATGGTGTGGAGACACACCTTCTGTAGCCACCACACGTTCCTGTTCAACGCTAACAAATGATGACTGTCCTTCCTCTAAGGCCACTGTAGATGCGGTATGTGTTGGCAGCTGAACTGTGTGCGGGGAAGAGGAGGACATAGCTGGGATGGCAACCGTTGGCACAGATTCTGTCCCTGACATCCCTGCCTGTACCTCATGTATATGTTCATCATTGCTAGCATCTGTGGGGACACTATCAGATGGACCACAGGAGGGTAACGCACCTACATCACCTGTGAATGCAAAGAAATAGTTTACATTACAATAGACACACCGACACACACACACACACACACACACACACACACACACACACACACACACACACACACACACACACACACACACACACACACACACACACACACACACACACACACACACATACACACACACACACACACACACACACACACACACACACACACACACACACATACACACACACACACACACACACACACACCGACACACACACACACACACACACACACACACACACACACACACACACACACACACACTGACACACCATGCATGTGAGATGACAGATGGCATGCAGCATGCTTGTGATACAGCTGACAGCATGCAGCTCAGACATCAATAGTGTTTGTAAGCATACCCCCTGGAATGCACACTACAGCAGGCAGGTGTCATATCATTATCTATGCAATTCGCACAATCATGGTAGTATGCATGCATCCCCGTGATACACCATGTGGACCAGAACAGGATAACAGTACACATGGCTGACGTGACCTTGACATGTAATCTGCTGACATGTTCATTAACATGCATGCATGCCTGACACAATGGTGTTGTAACACATGTACAGCATTGTACTGGGAATCACATTGCAGTGTTGTCCATATGCCCTACAGATAGACTGCATGTTGAGCAAATGTGCATGGGCATGGTAGGGGACTGGGCTGTCTACATTGCTGTAAAGTGTGATGTACAGACACTGTGCCATTGCATGGCATCATGACGTGTCTATATTGCTAAACAGTGCATGTTATGTACACATTGCATATCCAGAACTGCATGCATACCCATGACATACCTGTGGATTGTGACCTATGATGCTGAGGTGTATACACACCCAACCATGCTGTGTCACGTGTCAGGTCACTGGAGGACATACAGATGACACCCCTGCATGATGACTACAGAGTGTTAGCTGCCTGGCAACCATGTCTGGCAACCATGTCCACACATAGCGGACCTGTCATGTCACCATTTCACACATGACATTGATGTACCTCGCACACATGGTGCACAGCTAACAGTGATGTCCTACGGCAGGGGGGAGAAGTACTGTTTCTGTGACCTGGTGTCACTGTCAGTGGAATCTGTGAAGGTGACTACCGTCATGCTATGACACAGACAGCATGTTCAACACATCTTATGAGGTACATGTCACTGACACCTCCGCTAGCTGTGCACAAGCAGTTATGATGTGCACCGTACCACATCACCTGTACAATCGGTCTAGTATGGCTGTACTTGGACCATGTGTGGACAAAATGGGACAGGGTGTATCCACATCCCGTCTTCTGTGTGGCTATGTGTCTCTGGCCATCCCCCATGGCCATGTGTGCACATGTGTTGGTCATGTATGTGATGGCCGTCTATCACACATGTCTGTGTTGTCCCATATGACATACACCCATAGATGTTGGTTATGTCACCATCCACAGGGCTATGCAGACAACAGGTGTATGTGGGGTATGGGTTATGGGGAATTGTGACAATATTGCAACCAAAACGCTACGTGTCTCGGACATGTCGGAGGGAACATCACCATGTGTGAAACCTTTGCAGGGGCATATAACACAATGGTGACACCTGTGGTCTGCCCATATCACAGCTCACTGTGCGGTACTGGTTTGTGTACCACACATTCTGTTCCACTGTATAGTACATATGCCTCCATTGTAGAACACCTCCACCATTGTATGCACAGCTGGACACACATGTAGCAATGACAAATACTGTAGTTTCATGTCTATGTATCATTTCAGTTGTATATATTGCACATGGGTGGCCTGTGTGGATGATGGGTGATGCAACCTGTATATCCATGTATTAACTGGCCACATGGCGAATAGATCTATGCTTTGACATGCCTGATACTGATGATAGACTCACCTGCAATGGACTCTTGTCTGTGCGGCATGCCAGAGGTACCTGTATAGGTTGACACAGCAGTATGAACATTATCCATGACTGTATGACAGCCACAGGGTGCACAGTGCAGGTTAACACATTCCCCTGTACAATAGCATATAGTCAGCACATGTGTGCATACCATACTTCTCAACCTCTTAGAACAATAAATGTGGACAAAGCGTACTATGATGGGGGACATATAGGGACAACTGTGACATATTGCTCTTACTAACCTGGATATTTGATAGACCAATAGGTTTGCATGCACATGGGTTTGCAACAGAATGTGCAGTCATAAATTCAACTGTATGTCATCATTTAATGACTCCATTCCTCAGCTATTTGCCAGAAAGGGACAGATATTAAGGGGAATACACCGACAATATGAGGCTGACATCTGGACATCCTGCAATTACCTGTACAGTTCGGAGGTATGGTGCATACACAGGGTAGCATAAAGCATGTGTGTCCACATACCTTGCATATGTTGTTACATTACATGATGTACACTGACACATGCACATACGTGGGATATACTGGCCATATGTACAGTACTGACTTACTAGGCAACTCCAGGCTCATTGGTTGGGAGACGCCCACCTCCACGATGGTAGCTACTGTTTGTGGGGGCTGTTCCGAGTGTGTTCCCAGACTGGCCAGTAGCTCCTCTGTGTGTGTGAGTGGAGGCTGGGTTGGTGGCCCACCACCCCTACCACCTTGTTCTCTGGCGATTGCAGTGGCATGCTGTTTTGCATGATGTATGAGGTCCGTGCAGTGTCTGCGCACCTGCTGGTAGGTGCGGTTGTGGCCGCCCACTTCGTTGACCCTCCTGCGAAGATTCTACCACAGGTCATCCCGCTGCTGTGTATGCTGTGGCACGTGGCTGAATAATGCCTCGTAGTTCTCATGGAGGTATGGTATTACAACATCATCCTCCTGTTGGCTATATGCTGGTAGGCATGTATGCGGCATTATCTGTAAGACATGATGAAGGTGACAGGTCACATTTACAGACATGTACAGTGATACTGCTGCACATACATTCTAGTACATTCGCACAGTTATCTTTGCAAATCAACATGACACTAACACGACTGGCATGTATGTGTCCCACACATGTAACACCCAGTATGCATTAGATATCATCCCCATATATGTGTGTCACCTCATTAGTGTTCCTACTGCATGTGACGTCAGTCTCCATGTGGACATGTCTGTTTGCATGCACTGGTGTTCTTACCTATCTACCCATGCCTGATGTATCCATGGTAATGCTGCTGACCTAGATGCTGTGGATATGTCACATATCAACACGGACACAGTCTTACTGGACTTGGGCAGTGACAATGCACCAAGTACGCATGAAAACCTGTACATGCATCTGTTTTTCCATAGACATCTACAATGCACAGCTGTTCAACATCCTGCCACGGATCACCTGTGTTGCACATGTGATAGACATTTGACAGTGGCTAGTTGGACGTCATTTGCAGGTAAGGTTATCGGCTATAGCATGTACGGGCTGGGTTTCCTAGCTATATCTGACACCCATTACGCCACCACGAGGGGCATCAGTGACACATTACTGATCCAGATAGATGATACTACATCTACCATACGACCATCACACCATGTATGGCAGGGGTGATATGTGCAGCTATGTGGACAGGGCTGCATGGTATGGTGGGAGTATGGCACAGGGATCTGTCCAGCATGTGGCCATCCTAGTCATAGGACGGTGGTTGTCCATGACGTATGTCTTTCAGATCAGGCTATGGACATGTAGCATGTCTAACAGCATAGAGTCGCATATGTCTGTATGCAAGATGGATAGCATGCTGCATACTGGAGGTGAGTATTGTGGAGGCTGGTATTGGCCATCCACGCATGGGCCCTACCCCTAGAGGGTGATGTGTATTCCAATATTGGTCACACGGGTGCTGTGTATGCCTGTCCAATGATCTCTGTGCACATGAATACCACCCTGTCATGTCATGGGTACCTCTGATGACTACCTAAAGGGCCAGGGAGATGTCTTCAGCTCAGGGAGGTGTACTACACTACACCATCCCTAACACAGTGTCCATACTGTTGACCACAGCCTAGGTGTTTCCTAATGGGTACAGGGGTATTCCCCTACTGATGTCATTGCTGATATCATCCACCAGAATGTGCACATATGTCACACACATCACACACACAGCCCATTCTGTATGTTGTTCACAACACTGTGACAACAATTGCCCATAGGTCATGGCCATTCACATCATCACATACACAGATGGCTGACATTTGTCTGTGTGGTATGGGCTACAATGCGGAAGGGGTACAACGCATTAACCCTGGTTTACTGTAGCTGACACTGTGTGATATGCACATGTCACTGTAGCACCTTTGGTAGTTGTGAGTCTGTCAACAGGCCACTAGTAGAACACTCCTGTGACATACACAGGCATCTGTAGCCGAACATCCGTACTGCCTTGTACATCTGTACTGCTAACATCTACATTGATAATGGTTCATGAACCTGCAGACCATACCCGGCAGTGTTCTGATGCGGTGCCACCAATCATGACTGTTGTCAACATATGTGGGTTGATAGTATACAACACCTTATCTGTAATGTGTGGGCATGCTCAGCACATCTTCAGAGCTTCTTGGCACGTTATGTGCTACTGCTTAGTTTAGCACCCATTTCACACCAGTCCTCACAGGTACACTGTCTGTCCATACATTTCCAGCTTGATAACTGTACAACAGCTGTCGTACACACATCACTCACATACCTCGTGAGACATGGTGGTTTCACAGCCTGTCCACCTGCCACGTACCACTTATATACAGGCATGTCCAACTGGCACGTACCAGTGCTATTGCCTGTCACTATGATGACTATGTTGTACATGTGGCAATGGAGCTATTCTCATGTCCACAGTCAATGCACACCTCCCAACATACAACAGTACAGCCTGTGGGGGATACACATATGCAGCCCTGCTGGTGGTTATACTGTCACCAACACTGACTGCACCTGACAGTCATGTGGGGTTGTGCAACACTGGCAATGCACCCCACACATCACATGGTCCCACATGATCCCCACCACAGGCCACACATATGGAGACACCTTGTACAGTACCCCTCCATACTCTGTGTGGGCAACAACAACAGCCCACATCACCAAACACAACCACACCAACCTGTAGCCCACAGATACGTGTGCCCATCACATACAGCCAATAGGGTGTCAGAATATACTCAACACACCTGTCTTAGGTGACTGTCAGCAGTCACACTGCTGTTCCACTCAGCAGGCTGCACAAGGCGATAGTCACTTACATTCTGCTGTCCAGTAACTGGTTCTGCAACATAACCTATGCACACATGCCACAAGTCAGCAGGTACGGTGTGACTCCCCTTCCATGTTTGTGTGAAAGACGTTGTCACTCAGGGCACAGACTACGTGTGCAGGGACATGCAATAGCCTACCAGTGTTGTCGCCCTCCTGGTGTGGTCCACGCCCTGGGAAGCATTTTGCGTTCATCCAGACCTGTTACCACTGTACTACGAATGACTGTGTCACTCCCAACAGTTGTCCCTGCTTCTGCTGTCATTCCACAGGCATCTAGTATACGTCCACTTTGACAGACCCGGCCAAACAACATGATGCTGTGGCACAGTTGACCTGCACCTGTCAGCCCTGGGAGTACAGATCACATGTTGGTCTCTTGCTGCTTTTATACTGCCTGTCTTGCACAGTGCCCAATAACAGTCACCACCAGAATGGGAACAGGCTAGCAAAGCATGTGGTCATGTCACACAATGCTTGACATCATCCTCTGTGACACACGCAGGCAAGGCACACCTGATACTGCACCACTGCAATATCTCTGCAGTCACTGGGACCTACCTCTTGGCTCTGCAGAGCACACCTGCATTGACTGGGTATAGACAGACCCTACCTCTCAGGCACGTACCTGGACTGGCACACCCACAGCTGAGGTGTCCCCATATTCCACTATGTTGTACACACATCCCGGCTGGTTACTTCGCACAATGCATCACAGGTGCTCCACGTGCATATGACTGTGTCTAGAACTACTGCTGCTACTAATGTGAGACTGACAGTAACCCACACCTAACTGTGATAGCCGCACATGTACTGACACATTAGGCGTACACTGTGCGTGAGTCATAACCTCCGCTCAGCTGGTTTGACCCATACATCACCTCCAAGACCAACAGTATCCTTGACATGGACATTACCAACATGTGACTGCTGTTCGACACCTGCAGTTGTCCCCTCATTGGTGGAATCCGAACATCTGCTACCCACCCTTGTTAGCCACATACCGGCACCACACACTTCACGGCATACACGGTAGATGAGTACTACAACACCAACTACAGATGTCGTATGACAGCGGTAGTTGTTGTTGTGACACACATGCAGGTGCACAATGCACATGCAAACGCTGAGACATACCCCAGTGCACTTCAATAGCATGTACACGACAATGTGGTTCATGCTATTCCACACAGAGCCATGCAGGTACACACCAGAATACAGACAACACTCTGGGGGTGCAGTCCCACGGACATACTTTACAGTAACAGGTGGGGGCTGTTACACAGTGGTGTACATTCTCATGGGCAGGGTGACTCACTGGTCAGCCTCAGTAGGGCCACAGGATCCCATATCACATACACCATAACTAGCTACATACACATTACTGCGACACATTCCGAGATATACCACAGGGTATTTTGGTGGTATGTCAGTAGTCGTATGTAATACCCACAACTGCTCACACATACAACTGTCACTCTGGAACATGACAGTAACAGGTGATGTTGGCAACATCCTGTCTGATATCTTCATTGATATCATTACACCCTCGCACTCCCTGCAAGGCCACATTCCTTGCAGGTACATTGCGGTGTACCTGCAGTCACACCTACACAGTACTGACCTGCACTCTATATGTCCTAGGACACAGGCCCCTTGTCACCCTGCAATATCCCAGGCTGTGATGTCCACGGAACTCTGAGCAGCATTTCTTCCCACTGGGACACTATATTCAGTAATAGCCTTGTACCAAACTTTGTGGCCCCTGACTGGCACCCAGTGACTGTAACACTCCTCACAGGTGGCGCCACACTACACGACTGGGACTATTGCCCTACACACCTCACTGGTCTGTCATGCACGGCTATAGGGCACATAATCATGGACATCATTTGTCAAGTCTCTGTTGTGCCCCAGTCCTTTGATGCCAGCTGGGTTGGTCTTGTTGGGGCCACAGCATGCCTCCTACACCTGTTGAACACCTTTCCTACAGTCACCAGAGTTGTTGATGACAACACGGGTGTCCACACAGCCTGCATTGTCCTCTCACTGCCATTCAGCACCATTCTCCATTCTGGTATTGACTACATACACATCTACCTGACCTGCACATCACAACATATGTCTCCGGATGTTATGCAATGTGGCTAATGGACGAGACACATCCACACTGAGAGTGGCATACCAAATCACATACTGCAATCCAGTTACACTTGGCTTACCACAGTCCTCAGTCATGGGGCCCTCATGTTCGGTATATGCTTCCCTGAGGTACAGGCTACCACTGTGAGGACTTCCCTGCCTAGCTTTACAGACCACTGCATACCCAGCACTGTTGTTGCTCCACCAGCTGATACAGACCCCATCCATATGGGTGTCACTGTGACAGATACCTATATGAACATCATGGCCTCTACCTGCATGACACTTGGTGTGTACATCACCTTTGCAGTACACCATCCTCCCACTGGTTATCACATAGGTGTTATTCCCCTACATACATGTTGCATTGTACATGTGTGTAAGACACATGTATGTCGCACACACTCTTGTGATTACCACATTGTCACTGTGGCATGGATATCCTTCTACATGTTCACACGTGTCTGTCCTGGGTGTGTAGCTGGTACATAGGCACCCATTGTGCCTCTGAACACCGAACGTATACACACTTCCATGGGTACAACACCCCGTGTAGGGTGTACCTTACACAACAGCTTTACATACCCCAACATTAATACGCCATGATGTTTATTGAGCTACACCTGGTGACGTATGCAGCTTATGTACAGACACCACATCTGTACACATTTGCAGATGACATACTCAGGGGTGACGTCTGCTGCACAGACAGGGCCCATGTCTGCAAATATGTTTATGGATATACTCTGCATGCACGACATACACAATAGCCACTATGACCATGATGCTCATGGATATGTGCACACATGCGACTGTGTGTGGCATGTGCTTGGGGGTTGCATTCCCAGACCGGACACTCACCATGCTTTGGGACATGTTTCCTATGTACATCACGCATGGACAGTCAGTAGCAGTGTTCATGTGATACCTCGCTTGCTGGATGGTGGACACATGTATGCCAGGGATCACTGCAGTGACTTTACTGTGCAGTGATGCAGGTTATGCATGGCTCTTCTGTTCACAGGACACTACCCTGGAGAGGTGCCACCGGTGTGCACACTGTAGTTGTTGTTACACATTGACTTGCCAGACTGCATGGTACACCACTATGAACCTGTGCAGCTATTGCATGTCCTTTGTGCATGGTTACTGGTATAGCCCTTCCAGTTAGATTGGCTGTCACGCTATTACAATGTCCCATGACTACGGGCCATATGTCTACTGTTATTGTACACGCCAATCATGTTCATGTTTGTCTGTCACATCTCTTCCGCTATTCTAGTATGGGAGTAATGTTTGCGTCCTTTGCAAATGCACAGAGTGGAGTACATAGTTATTTCATCATAACTGTTTATACATATCTTAATTACATAGTACTCACATCACTATATGATACCTTTGTTATGCATCATATGCCTGTTCTCCTGTGTAACATATTTGACGTATCAATCTACTGTACTATACATTACACATGTTTTACATGGTATCCCATAATTCAACCATTACTTGCACAGAGGGTCCACCTTAGACATGTCATTGATGTTATATGCACATCCACATGCGTACTGTTACAGTATATCTACATATATTATCCCCTGCTATGGCACGTACTTATTGGACATACCCTGCCACTGATTGCGGGTCGTATGACATTGTTCGGTTTAACGCTGTCATGTTGCATCCCTTGTGGTGTCTGTGCTGTTTACCGTGTGGCCCACTGCTGGACGCACATCTTCTACAAGCATTGGTACGATCAGCGAGACATCACTACATAAATACCATTCCCCACTTTATGCATGGTGGACACTGTTAATTACTGCAAACCAGGCTATGCATACACTGACATTACGTAATTCAGAACATACTATACATACAGTTAAGTGTTATACATACCTTGATATCGTTCTGGTGTTTCATCTCTATCTCGACCCTCTGTATCACTCTTTCAACTGTTATACGGTATGAGCATACAGTTTGCATATCTGGCAAGTCATCCTTATATACGTCTATACCTGCAACATGTGGTTTACTGCCGCCAATTGGTGGTCCGGTGTGACTAATTACGTGCACTTCAGCTGTGCAGCTACTCCATTCCCCAATTATGTGGCAGCAGTGGGGTATAATTGAATTTTCCACCTGGGCGTTGGCCATTTGCCCTGCCTTCGGGGAGACGGCCTGTATTGTGTTTTGTTGTGTGTAATTGCAACTGCTTTGTGTAGAGCCAAGTCTATTTTGGGGTCATGTCCCCCATGGATTGTGTGTGATTCTACCTGTGACTGTACCTGTCATCCCACCAGTCTGATACAGGACTATTGCAAACACCTGTAACATCGCCATTTGTTCCGTTATACGATGGATACAATTTTGCATGGCGCCTTTAAATGTCTCTCACAAGGTATGTCAATGGTTCAGCAGATGTAATTGACTAACTAGATGTTTGGGCTGTGGTTATGGTCTGTATTGCTATTGTTTACAGTGTGGGGGATGTAGGCGGGTGTACGTAGCATATACGGTTTTGTGGGGCTTGCATTTCTACGTAGTCCATATATATGTGTGTGGGCCCCTTCCCTAATTACAGTGCTATCACTTAATAGACTTCTATTATGGGAATTTACTGTGGGCCATTGTTAATTGTTTTCAATATGGTATGCAGGTGCGGTTGATACTTCCATACCTCTGGATGTACGGCGATATGTGCAAAGATATTTGTAAATGAACGCTATCCCGTGTATGTCTGCCCCAGATATTTGCTGTCATTGCAGTGGTGTTGGTGTCAGACCCTCTGTCACATGGCTTGCCACCTTTTCATATGGCCATACTTGGACACTTGCGGGTCACACAGTGGTGTTTACAGGCTGACATATGGCCACGGTCAGTACACTGGATAGCACATACTTTTATCCTCATTACAAAACTATTGTTCTTGGTCCTTCACTACGTATCGGTTTGCATGTAATATTTCCTTTTCTTACATACAGGCATGAGTATTTCCTGCAACTATTGCATATTATGTGGGACGTACTAATGTCCTACACTCACAGACAGTTGCCCTTTCTAATGTTTCATGTGAGGACACACCTGCCCGGGGGGGGGCGTCCCTCCCGATGTGGGACAGGTGTTTACCGCATGCCTACGGATAGCTATACCCGCACCTACCGTAGTCATCTACTTCCGAGTTGCCACCTACAGACACACTATGCGGACACACACGACACACTTTAGTCACAAGGGAACACACATGGCACCCTCATCACACACATACACAGGCTACATCACACACAACCACAGTTGTACAGGGTACCTACGTGGTCTGCACCACCGACAGCGGTGACTACATGTCCTTACTATTGTCCTATTGCTCGCAGTTCTACTGTTCCAGTACTGTGTTCTTTCTCTCTGTCATCCTCCTGGTTACGCGTGTCGGTGTGTGACACGTTCCATAGCTGGCGGTATCCTGTTTATTTGTACCTCAAAGGTGTTTTGAATGTCGACCTATCTATATATTTGCAGATGCCAGTGACACCTTGTATATCGACATATATCACACTATCGCCCTTTCTATCTGTATTATATATGTGTAGATGTATATATATATATATATATATATATATATATATATATATATATATATTTTTTTATATACATATCTCGGACAGGGGTGGTGACAGGCACGCTACGCCTTTCATTGTGTGTTTGTCAGTGTATACTGTATTTTCCTAGACTCTGCATGTTTGTGTCTGTACCTGTCACATTACACACCTGCCATAGGTTAAGATTACCTCCCATCCCACTTTGCGAGGGACAATCCCTCTTTGTGCAGTTGTGTCCTGCGAAATATTTGTGAGCATAGCAAATGTCCTGCAACTTTGGGACAAACATATTCCCTATAGTTTATGTCATTGTTGCATGTCACCCTTATTCTGTATCTGACCCACCTACATGTTACAGGACACGGAACACGCATCGACCATTACTAAACTATAAGCTTTTTATCTATGCAAAACACTATTGTTCTGGTTTTCATCCTGGCCGGGTGTGTGTCGTCCTGCTGACATCTGGCGTATGTCCCACATTGTTCATTTGAACTGTGGCAAACCTACCGTACGTACATCTTGCCTAGCAATAGTGTTGGGTGATTGTGTACATGACTGCCTGTTCCACTCCTGACAGTGGTCATTTTACCCTTCAGAGCAGGCGCTATTTGTTCAGGGGTGACTAACGCTGGTGTCACCTGTTCTGTACATCATTGACCGTGATCTGCACAGTGGTCGGTGACACTTGTTTTGCGCATATCCAGATAGTCGTATTTAAACATCACTTACCAGCTGTGGGCAACGCTTATTCCCGCTAATGTGTGTTACACATATTCTGATGACCTGCATCCGGACTGCATTACCCGTGCCGTCGGGATTATGTTACATCCCTTGCGGGATGTGGGACCGGGAACATGCACGACAGTCACTGCATGTACCACTTGGACATCTGGGGGTTGTTCCCGAATTATGTAAATTTGTATGTGCAGTACACTACAGCAGTTACTCCACACTACACCCACATGGACGACTCCATTAGTTTACAACTTGATGGGTCCAGTTAATGGTATGTCCATGTGATGTTTACTGGCTGTACTCCAGCACTGGGTATGTATATCACAATTAGGTACACCCGATAATTTGCTACACCTTCATACGACCGTGGATGCAGCATGCCGGGGTGACTAATGCCTGTCATGGGTACATCCCCTGCCTTAACACTACATCCATGATTACATTTTGTGGAGCCCCTCAGTAACGTGGCGGGTAATCCTTGGTGACTGTGTCTAGGACAGTGCTTACACACATGTGCTCCCACAATTGCCTCTGCTCCAGTACGCGACAGTTGCTTACTCGATGTTGTGGTGACGGGTGTCACTGTTTGCCCCATTTTGTGTTTTGCCTATGACAATCGGGCATGTACCTACCGATGTACCTGGGAACCTATACACACAGCACCAACAGATGCTGATGGGCGCATCTACTGTTCAGGTGTTGACAGTTCCGTGTTCCCATGGCTGTTGCGTGTACAATGTTTGAGGGCTGCCTATGTAGGATTCCACAGTGGGCCACCTATACATCACAATTTACAGGTAGTCGTGTTTGTGTGCCATCCATGTTACTGTGTGCAGGTGGGGAGAGGTGTCAGTCCGTGGGAGCCTACACTGTCAAGGTATGTGCTATACGTTCCCTCTTTGCCAAGGCGTAGGCATATTGGGCACACCTCTGTCTACCTACTGGGGCTGGCACAGTGTGTCCGTGGTCTGGATCCCTCTGTGCCTGTGTTGGCCTTGGCACTTGCAGTGGGCTGTGAGGCCCTCCCCCATTATGACCCTGCTGCAGCTGTTTCCGCAGGATCATATTATGTAGCATGGCACATACTATAAAGATGTGGGCACACGTGCCTGGAGAGTACTGCAAGGCTCCACCAGATGTGTCCAAGCACCGGAACTGTGATTTCAGCATCCCGAACACATGCTCTATGATGATTATGGTTTGTGCGTGTGCCTCATTATGGCGTTCTTGCATTGGTGTGTGTGCGTTTCTGATGGGGGTCATCATCCACGGCTCCAGTGCATAGCCAGCATCCCCCACAAGGTGACCTTGTGGGATGTCCCCCCTGACAAATACCTGATACAGCTGTGAGGCATGCCAGATATGGCAGTCGTGGTAGCTTCCAGGGCTGCCAGCACACACATCCATGATAATGCCCTGGGCATTGCACATGACCTGGCAGTTGATGGAGTGGAATCCCTTGCGGTTTATGTACCACCTACCATACTCACCAGGTGGTGACTTAATTTGTATGTGCAGTCTATCGCACCCAGTACCTCCGGGTAGTTTGCCACATGGTGGAAGTGATGCATATTGCTGGCCAACTCCTCCTGAGTTCGGGGGAAGTGTATATGCTCATTGGCATGTGGTAACATGGCATCCAGGAAGTGGTGTAGTACCCTGGATGCCGATGCCTGTGAGATACCCATTATATCTCCAGTTGGCCTTTGAAAGGTACCTGTGGCTAGTATTCGCAAGCTTACACATACCTTCGTGTCCACTGGGATGGGTTCCCCTCTGTTGTTTCTGGTTCTCAGGTGTGGCCGGCACAGCTCTACTATTTGCTGTAAGATGTCCCTGTCCACCCTTTAATGCTCTACTATCTCCAGATCATGTAGCTCCTGGTAGGTTACCCTTGGTCTGAACACTTTTCTCCTCCTCCGAGGCCTACGGTGGTTGTCGGCATCATCCTCTGCAACACCATCGGTCTGTAACACATGCTGATGAATCACAGCTATGGCAGCTCCCAACATGTACATTTTAAAAGTTCCCCATCTGTTTACACCTATGGTGCGGTGTTTGGGAATACACAGGTGTGTGTTGGGTGCTTTCACACTTTATACTGTTCTGCTGTGAACACTGATGATGTCATAGGGTGTGTATGTACGATCGTGGCTACAGGGTATCTTCTGTGTTTTATTTACGAAACTGCTATTGTGCTGCCTTTGGTGTTGCATTACATTTGGCTGCCGTGATTACCTCCTGCCCTTCCATTTACATTTGTGCACGTTACACCTACCATTTGCTGACATGCATCCAGCTGCCTGCTTTCATTTGTACTTTCTTAGACCTGGCTTATCTTGCGTAATGTGTGCTATTGCTGATCTACTGTGGGTTTGCTTTGCTCTGCTATGACAGTTCTCCTATCTTTGCATTCCGGGTCTTCCACACATTTCTTTGCAATCCTATGCCTCTCCTATCCTGTTTTGCAGGTTTCTGCATGCAGGCTTGTCTACTGCCGTCGATTGGCCGACATGTGTTGATTGGTGTTAATTGCTCATTACTACTCCAATTACCCTGCTTCAGCATTTCCTTCTTTTCTTCCCATGACCTTCCTGTTTGTACTATTGTTCACGGCGCGTGCATCCGCTTACTGGGTTTCGGGCACGAGTTCATCCTGTACACATGCGCTTTCGGGCACCATGTGTGCTCTCAGCTAAATGGTTCTATACCCTCCTCCCCACCCCTGTCCTTCAGCTTTGCTTAGCAATGGCCAGGCCAGATTTGCATTGTTCCAATGTGCTTACTGATACGGTGGCACACCCCTCTGCTGATGTCATGTATCACCTTTGATACACTCCTCAGTTTTATAGCGCTGCGCCGTCAGGTACATCTTAATCCAGCGGGACGTTTGCGATTCAGTATTACCTGCCTCATTTGCATGGGATTGACTACTAATTCATAATTACAGCACCGAACACTGTCACGGGCCCCTAGCAACCCTTGCGCCTTGCTTGTGGTGTGCCATGCCTACCATTGCATATTATGGTGCAATCCTGATTTGTCTTTCATTGCAATTTTCTGCCATTTTTATATATTTCCTTTGTATTCCTGTTTGCACACACATGCCCTGCGGTTGTACTGTGCGTTACTGTGGACATGACATTAAATGTTGTTTTTTAGGTGTTGTGCATCTTTTCTTGTGCCATTGGCTGTGTATTTCTCCATTGGCATATGTTAACTTTGTAATACATGTGTGTGGTCCGCTTCCATAACTCCGATGTTCTGTTTGGGGATATGTAAACCGTGTTTTTTGGTTTACATTTCCATGGGCTTGCGCTACGCCTGCACCAATTCATGAATCGCTGTATGCCTTCATTAGCATGGTGCGACACTGCGCATGGGGTGATTTGCATACCTATGCAGAGGGCTGCGTAGCTCTGGCATACGCCAGTAGTGCACATGGGATTGGTTCGTACCTGAATCGCTCGGCGGACATATTTGGAGTTATGCCTGTGCCTGGCGCAAGCCTCATTAATCCGGGGGATAAACTTTAAAAAAGCCATATTATGCATATTTTAGAAAGTAGATTAAATGATTATAACAAATAGATTTACAGCACCTGTGGCCTCAGCCGTCTAATGCAAAGCCAGATCCAGCACTAGATAACTTAGACACCTGCATAGGGCCCACTGGCTATGTGGAGACCTGGCCACAACATTAATTTAATAAAAAAAAATTTCCAACATTACATTGAAAAATAAAATATCCTATATTACTTTACAGATGTACTCTTTCTGTATACTTGCTTGCCTCTCTATAGACATTACACATTTCTCTTACTGGTTTATAAATGTATGCCCCAACAGACTTTGTGTTATGCAATATAAATTACTGCTTTAGCAATGTAAATGTGAGATTTCCAAGGATGGAGCAGCAGTGCAGCATTATGGATAAACACAGATACTTTTGTATCCCCTTATTGATTTTTGAGCAATAAGCAAGATTTGATTTTCTCAACTTTGAGCAGCAGCATTATATTTCAACATAGATACTTTGGAACTTGGCAGCGTTATATCAGTTACAGATATGTGTGTGTGTGTGTGTGTGTGTGTGTGTGTGTGTGTGTGTGTGTGTGTGTGTGTGTGTGTGTGTGTGTGTGTGTGTGTGTGTGTGTGTGTGTGTGTGTGTGTGTTAGGGGTGACAGGTTAGTTAATTAACTTGCTCAGGCTCAAACCCTGTACTTTGACTACTAGAGACAAGAGTCTTAATCCTCTACACTAACTGCCAGACACTTATGTTACACTTAGTTGTTAGAGTTGGTTGAAATGTTTTGAATGGGTACTTTAATCTTGTGTTGGTTTATACATTTTATTTCACTATTTAATGAAAAAAATGTTCAAAACTACAGATTTAAAATACATTAAATCAGGTAGGTGAATCTTTTAACAAAATCTTGGAAAGGTGTGGAACTGCGAGTAACTATCTTTTCAAACAGAAAAGGAAAGAGAATTAAATTATTTTATTTTTTTAAATTCTTTTTAAATAATTAAGTGCAGTTGTGACACCCATGCACTGGCCAGTAATCAAGGAACCTCAATCCTCACCACTAGCACAAGTTATGGGCGTGCATATCGGGGGGATAACAAGTACACACACAGTAAAATATAATTTTGCTTAAGAGCACACAGAGATCACAGTCAGTCTAGGGCTGGTTTCTCCCGTTCTCTCCAAATCCCCAATAAGACTCCCCACTGGCACAGCTATAGGGTCCAGATCTCAGCCTAGTGGTCAACCTAAATCTTCCAGCACCCTCTCTGTCCAACCAGTGCTCCATGTTCCTGCCCAAGAAACTGACACATACACTTTAAGATTTGATTTATATTCAAACACACAGACACTCCTGGAGAACGCTGGCACAGGTTCTCCAGCTATGTCCCCTTTCTGCCCAGACTAAGGTAGTACTGACTGCCACCAACCACTAATATCAGCTTCTATAAGGCCCTTCCCAAAGAGTGACCAAATTCACTGTGTAATGTTACTGTTATCCCAATAGTAAGCGTGACTGAGTAGCAAGACTATTGGAGTGGCTTGGACAGTATCACCAAATACATACAAGTATTCTAGAGCTTAAATTATCTCTACACAAAACAGCCACAGTTGAAGGGTTTAAAATATTTAATAATAAATAATAAAAACACAAGACAATACTCCTCAATTCAACACAGTGCTAATCAAGAGTTCAGAGATCACAGGAAATTTTAAAACAATATTGTAGGATAGTCTGACATAAATATAGAAAACAGTTAATCTGGCTATATTTCTATCTTACTCAAAGAGAAATCACAGTTCTAAATACTACTTATATACAGAGTAAGCAAGTGCTGGTGAGTTGTTGTCAGCTTCAGACAAAATCCAAAATGCTCAATCTTTCTCTCTGAGAAAGTGTTAAATTGATAACAGTCAGTATTGCTGAGTTATTTAATATTACATCATTGTTATCACTTCTCTTTTAGTTCCCAGGCTAAGATAAACTCATAATTTACATTTCTTTGTAAGCTGCACCTGGCCAGGAAGCCACAGCAATAAAAGACACCTTTACATGTAAAATCTAGTAATTATCCTTGTCTTAATAACAATAGAAAGAATTTGCTAGCCCAGACATCCTGTCTCCAAGCTTGAGATCAAACACAGTTGTAATTCTTTAGTTAACAGCTTTCTTCCAGCAGGGTGCACTGTGGTTACATTTTTGAACTTCAGCATATAACACAGTTTTCTTACATTTAGTTTTCTTTACATTTGTAAAACAAGCCAGTGGATTATATTAATATTTACAATGGCATAGAATTATCTACAAAATTCTATCTAGCTAGGCTGGCAGCCTTCACACCTCCCAGAAGACTCAAGCTAGTTTTTCCAGTGTCCCTTGAGAAATGTTGCTTGAGAGGGTTAGGTCTATCAGGGTATACCTTACCCCACTCCCTGTCTTGAAAGTTTATTTGCATTGGTGTTGCTAACCCCACTGCTGCACTGCACTGAAATATCATATGCTTGCAACCCTAGGCTCCATCTTAGCACTTGGCATCTTATTGGCTGGCTCAGTGTAACCATGTTAGGGGGGTTGTGATCTGTAACTACAGTGAATTTTCTTCCTTACAGATAAGGCTGAAGTTTCTGCAGTGCCCACATTATGGCTAAACATTCTTTTTCTACAGCTGCATAGCATTCCTTCCTAGGCTGGAGTCTATAACTGAGATAAATCACTGAGTGCTCTTCTCCCTCTGAAAAAATCTGGCTAAGTACAGCCCCCATCTCATGGTTTGAAGCATCCACCTGCACAACAAATTATTTGCAGTAATCTGGACTGGCTAACACAGGGGGTCCTCCCAAAGCTTCTTTAAGCTTCTGGAATGCCTGCTCACCTGCTGTGGTCGACACTACCTTATCTGGCCTGTTTTTCCTTGTCAGGTCTGTGAAGGGAGCAGTTACGGTACTATAACTGGGGATGAACTTTTTGTAGTATGCTGCTGTCCCTAAGAATGCCCTCACCTACTTTTTGGTAAGAGGTGCAGGCCATGGATGAATGGCTTCCACTTTGGCAGGTTCTGGCCTGATCTTACCACTCCCCACTCAATGTCCCAGGTAGGAGACCTCTGCCATACCCACCTGACATTTGCACAGCTTAATGGTCAATCCTGCCCTCTGTAGTCTGCCCATCACCTGCCTGACATGTTGAAGGTGCTCTTGCCAGGAATAGCTGTAGATGGCAATATCATCTAGGTAAGCAAGGGCAAACTCTCCTGCTCCTGCTAAGATATGATCTGACAGCCTCTGGAAAGTTGCTGGGGCATTTTTCATCCCAAAGGGCATATTTGTGAACTCATACAAGCCAGAAGGAGTCACAAAGGCTGACCACTCTCCAGCACTGGGCGTCAAGGGCACCTGCCAGTAACCCTTGGTAAGATCAATGGTGGTAAGATACTTAGCCCCACCCAGCTTCTCTAGGGCTAAATCTGTCCTAGGTATGGTGTAGGACTCTGACTCTGTGTGACTATTTAATTTCCTGTAGTCCACACAGAACCTGGTGCTGCCATCCTTCTTTGGCACCAGTGCCACTGGGGAGGCCCAGGGACTGTTAGACTCTTGAATTACCACTAGATCCAAGATTTTCTGTGTCTCCTCCCTCAGAGTCTGTTTGACTTTCTCAGACACCCTATAAGGGGCCTGCCTAATAGGCCTTTGTGGTCCTGTATCCACATGGTGCTCCACCAGGTGGGTACACCCTGGTTTCCCAGTGAACATGTCCCCAAACTCCTGTAACACTGCTCAGATTTCTCAAACCTGAGTAGGAGATAGCTGCTGGAACACTGCTACCCATTTCACTGAGGTGTCAGTCTGAGTCTCACTGAGATCAGTCACCATATCTCCCTCAGACTCCACCTGCAATCCACTGCAAATTCTCAGCACAAGGGCCTCCCTATCACGGTATGGTTTCATCATGTTAACATGGTACAATTTGTGCCCCTGCCTCCTGCCTAACAGTTCTGCCATGTAGTTTACATCACTGACCTTCCTTACCACATTATAGGGTCCTTCCCAAGCTGCTTGCAGCTTTTTATGTCTGACAGGAATAAGAACCATTACCCGTTGCCCAATAGCATACTCTCTAGCTGAAGCATTCCTGTTATACCAGATCTTTTTCAGTTGTTGGGCTTCTTCTGACAGGTTCTCCTGGGCCAAGCCCATGAGTTCCCTCAGACTTGCCCTGAGGTTTATGGCATATACCACAACAGTCTCCTTGTGAGATTCATACTCACCTTCCCACTCATCATGAATTAAACCTAGAGGTCCCCTCACCCTATGCCCGTATAACAACTCAAAGGGTGAAAAACTGGATTCCTGGGGAACCTCACTGTAAGCAAACAACAGATGGGGCACATATTTGTCCCATTCCCTCTTAAATTGGTCTGCAAATGTCCTTAGCATGGACTTGATTGTAGAGTTTAACCTCTCAACCAGACCATTAGTCTGGGGATGGTAGGGAGTGGTCTTCAGGTGATTCACCACACATTACTTCCACAGACAAGCCAGCAGGTCTGATGTGAAATTGGCACCTCTGTCAGTCAGTATTTCTTTTGGGAAACCTATCCTGCTGAAAACCTCTAACAAAGCATTTGCCACCTTTTCCTCCTCAATGGAGGAAAAAGTCACTGCCTTAGGTTATCTTGTAGCATAATATACTACCACTAGGATATACTTTTTTGCTGTGGAACTTGGAGTACTCAGAGGCCCCACAATATCCATAGCTACCCTCTGAAATGGCTCCTCAGTCACAGGCAAAGGTATCAAAGGAGCTTTAACCTTGTCTTCTGCCTTGCCTACCT
The DNA here is from genome assembly GCF_019279795.1 of Protopterus annectens. Taxonomy (NCBI): domain Eukaryota; kingdom Metazoa; phylum Chordata; order Ceratodontiformes; family Protopteridae; genus Protopterus; species Protopterus annectens. The sequence goes on along the minus strand of NC_056726.1, from coordinate 555,785,368 downwards.
TTTGGCACTCTTCACAGGTCCTGTAGTACCCTGTTACATCTCTGGAAATTCCAGGCCAATAGAAGTTCTGCATAATAAGTCTCTTTGTACGTTTTATGCCCATATGACCTGCAAAGAGAATATGATGGGGCTATAGCTAGAACTGCCAGATGGTAGGCTCTAGGCACTACCAAGTGCTGTAGCCTCTCATATTCTAGCCCTCCTTCAGGGGTCCACTCTTTATGCAGTAACCCTTTGTCCCAGTATACAGATTCCCCCTTCCCTTGAGAATCAGGTGCCTCACTAGCTACCAGCCTCAGGCCTTGCAATGTAGGGTTTGAGAGCTGAGCCTGTCTCACCTCTCTCTTTGTAACCCTTCCCAGCTCCCCTTCCACAGGAAGTCTGGCATCTTCTGTCAGTGGTGCCTCACTGTCAGCCTGGGTCCTACCGCTCACCTCTGCCCTTGCAGTCACTCTGTCCAAAGGGCCATCAGTATCCCCAAGCAGCTGTGGCTCAACTCCAGTCTCATTGCTACAGAGTAGCTCCGTCCCTGAAGTAACCATCTCACCAGTCCTGGCTGCAAGTATGCAGTCTGACTGGGTCTCCCACAGGCTACCAGACCCACATGCTTGTCTCTAAGCCTGACTGCATCTAACTGCATGAGCATATGGTACTGCATTATCAAAATCATTCCATATCAGGACATCTGCAAGGATTTCCTCAAACACACCTCATTGCTGGCTTCCTTTTCCACTCCCAGTCAATGTGAACCCTAGCCAAAGGTATTTGGAATGGGGATGGGGTCCCTCCTAAAGCTCTGACTAGAATAGACTGCCCAGGCAAGTAGTGCTCCTCTGTAACCATTGCAGGCTTCACAATGGTTATGTCAGAGGCTGTGTCTCTCTTAGCAATGGCCTCTTTGCCATTCACTATGATAGGATATAACCTCTGGTGGTAGTTTGCTACCATTGTTATCTCAAGACAGCCTACTGTTGGCATTTTATCCTTCCCACTTACTAGCTCCCTCACCTTTTGTTCTCCTTCTTGCCTCCGTGGACATCTCTATGCCACATGGCCCCACTGGTTGCATTTGAAACATTTAACCATAAGTCCTGGACATGTACCTGGACTAGTGGCTTCCTCTGCTACTGTGAGATTCTGTTGGGGCAGTCTGGGATGCCCACGATGAGTTCCTTTAGACCAATGAGCAGCAGTGAGTGTCCCTTTCTTGTGCAGTAATGACCTGTTTGCTAGGTATAGGTCTCCCTTCTTCCCCAACTCATCTGAAGTAGCACATTGTCTATCAGCTAAACAGATCCTCATGTCCTCAGGCAAAGTGCTAAGGGCTTGTTCTCTCATCAAAAGGTCTGTCAGCCCTTCAAAAGTGGTGACCTGACATCCACTTATCCACCTATGAAAATAAGTGCTTAGTTCAGCAACATATTTACACACACTTTCATCTGCCTTGCATCTATGCTTACAAAATGTTTTCCTATAAGCTTCAGGTGTTAGCTTAAAAAATTCTAGCAAGCAATTCTTAACACCAGTATAATCAAAAAAATCATGATCAGAATATTTAGACAGCACAGTTACAGCTTTACCATGGAGTAAGGGGGTCAGGAACCATACCCAGAGCCTTTGGTCAACATCATACTGTTTACATACCCTCTCAAACATATGAATGAAACTATCAAAATTTTCCCCCTCTATAAACTGCAGAAGAAATTTACTGACCTTTTGTTGTTCTGGGGTCCAGTTACTCCCTTCCCCATTACCTCCATGACTCTGGCAAAGAGTCAACATCTCCTTTTCGTGCTGCCTCTGCCTCTCCTCAGCTTCCCAGCGTAGCAGTTCCTCATTTTTCTCATCCTATAGACATCTCAGTCTCTCTGCTGCTTCTGTTTCAAATGTATGGCAATCACCTCAAGTCTCTTTAGCTCCAGATGGATTTTTAAGTCCTATGCAGAAAGGTTGAGCTGTCCATTCTGTGGGTTTTGTATGACCAGTCTGATTGCCCTCCTTGTTGCTATTCTCTGATGCAGCTGTGACCAAAGCTGCAATCATGTCTGCTTTAAGTCAGGTTTCCATGCACCAGTCCTTTAGCCTGGCACATCTCAGCCAACTGGCTCCTTGTCAGCTTACTGTAGTCCTGTGCTGACATGCTTGCCTGCTCTCATTGACTAACTACGTTAACAAAGGATATAAAACAATTGTGATCAGACCTCTGAATATTCACTAAGTGGCTGATTTAGAGTACAAAAACCCTTTCAGTGATCACTGTACACAAGCTACAGGAATTCACTCACAACAACAAACCAATTAGTATGTGACGTAGCTAACTCACCATCAAACAATTAATATTTGATATAGATATCCCACCACTGCCAAACAATTAATATGTGGTGTGGATATCCCACCACTGCCAACCAATTAATATGTGATGCCTGTGCACTGGCCCAGTAATCAAGGAGCCTCAGTCCTCACCACTAGTACCAGTGAGGGGTGTGCAGATTGGTGGGATAACAAGCACACACACAGTAAAGTACAATTTCCCTTAAGAGCACACAGAGATCACAGTCAGTCCGGGGCTGGTTTCTCCCTTTCTCTCCAGATCCCCAATAAGACTCCCCACTAGCACAGCTATAGGGTCAGGATCTCAGCCTACTGGTCAAGCTAAAACCTCCAGCAACCTCTCTGTCCAACCAGTGCTTCATGTCCCTGCCCAAGTAGCTGACACACACACGCTTTAAGATTTGATTTATATACAAACGCACAGACACTCCTGAGGAAGGCTGACACAGGTTCTCCAGCTTTGCCCCCTTTCTGCCCAGACTATAAGGTAGTACCAACTGCCCCAACCACTAATATCAGCTACTATAAGGCCCTTCCCAAAGGGTGACCAATTTCACTGTGTAATGTTCCTGTTATCCAAATAGTAAGCGTGACTGAGCTGCAAGACTATTGGAGTGGCTTGGACAGTATCACCAAATACATACAAGTATTCTAGAGCTAAAATTATCACTACATAAAACAGCCACAGTTAAAAGGTTTAAAAATATTTAATAATAAATAATAAAAACACAAGACAATACTCCTCAATTCAACACACTGCTAATCAAGAGTTCAGAGATCACAGGAAACTTTAAAACAATATTGTAGGATAGTCTGGCATAAATATAGAAAACAGCTAGGCTAATCTGACTATATTTCTATCTAACTCTAAGAGAAATCACAGTTCTAAATACTACTTACATACAGAGCACACAAGTTCTGGTGAGTTGTTGTCAGCTTCAGACAAAATCCAAAATGCTCAATCTTTCTTTCTGAGAAAGTCTTAAATTGATAACACTCATTACTGCTGAGTCATTTCACATTACATCATTTTTATCACTTCTCCTTTAGCTCCCAGACTAACAGAAACTCAAATTTTACATTTTTTGTAAGCTGCACCTGGCCAGGAAGCCACATCAATAAAAGACACCATTACATGTAAAATCTAGCAATTATCTCTGTCTTAATAACAATAGAAAGAATTTGCTAGCCCAGACATTCTGTCTCCAAGCTTGAGATCAAACACAGTTATAATTCTTTACTTAACAGCTTTCTTCCAGCAGGGTGCACTGTTGTTACATTTTTGAAGTTCAGCATATAACACAGTTTTCTTACATTTAGTTTTCTTTGCATTTGTAAAACAAGCTTGTGGATTATATTAATATTTACAATGACATAGAATTATCTACAAAATTTTATCTAGATAGGCTGGCAGCCTTCACAGCACTTATGACCTATGTTGTGATACTACTTTGTACTTTTCTGCAGTGGTTCATCTGATTATAATTTTTAGTTTGTTACTTGTAAAAGCTGTTTGTATTTTAAACCCTGCTGAACCAAAGTATTGCATTTAATTCACAGTTGTGGCAGAACTGTGTACTCCTATTAGCAGATTTGGGTCTTACTCATTTATTGCTGCATTTTATTTCATAAATGGTGTTACTGGTACATTTCTGCATAGTCTGGTACCTTAAATTGTAACAGATGTTCAATAGTTAGAGAATTGTCACTGATCCAGTTTTTGCTTCAATGGTTCTATATTCTGCGTATCTTACATTCTGTGTCTGCCCTATCTCCCACTAACACATTAAGCTAAAGTTTGTGAAAAAAAAAACATATATTGCCTTTATTTGATTGCTAGCCTTTGTAGCTAGCCTGTTTGTTCATTGAAAAATTTCCCAACCTTTTAAAAGGCTCTGTCTCTGCGCTCCACCCCTTATGATTGTCTGATTTCCAAATTGCCTCCCTCCTTTTCTTTCTTTGCTATTTCTTTGCTATTGACTGTTGCATAAGCTATTTATGTACTCTTCTCACCCATTGTGTTCCACAGACCCATGATACTGGGTGCCCATCCAGTAGACCAGTATTGTTCTTCAGTAAACCTGGTGCTCGGCAAAGCTTGAAGTCCTAGTCTGTATTCCAGATGTGTTTTACCTGTATTTAGTGCTATCCAGGGAAAGTACTTTGATTGCTAAATCACACAAGTTATTTTTATTGATACCTTTTGTTTCCTTCTTTTATGTGTGCATTTCAATTAATTTTATGTAAAAAAATGCTCTCCTCACTGTTACTGGCTTGAAATTACCTTCAGCAAGGGGTTTCCAGCTAGCCATTTAGGTGTTTTGTGTTAGCAATGCAACTTATTGGTCTCTTCTACTGTTGTTCTTACATTATGAGGACTTTTATTCATCTTGTGGCAGGAGATGTTTGCATGGTCTATTTGAGTTGGGAAATACACAGAAGGACTCAGTGTGGTCATTTTATTGGCCAGAGGCCTCATTATTTAGTTTTCTGTTTTTTTCTGTGCTGCTATAATTTTTTTATGCTTGCATGGGTCAGTAGTACAATACCAAACATCTAGAAAGAAAATTTTCTGTCTAGAATGATCCATAAAACTGCAACCTGTAAAGCAACAGTATAGTGCAAATATCTTGTGCACCGACAAGATTAGAACAGCTAGTTGGACATGAGTGGCAATACCCACAGATTTAATAGAATTCAGTACTGTGTAAACAATAACGTTTGTAGAATTTAGCACTGTTTAGCTTAATCTGCCCCAATAAAGCATTCTTAGTAGTCTGTACAAATAAAGCACCCTTTATAGGCTAATAATAGCTGTCTAACTCCAATGCACTACCCCCTTGTAGCTCAGAAATCAGAAAGCTGGACATTATGGATACACAATTTTTTAACTTCTCTGCAGCTTTGGTGGATATGGGCATCTTGAGACAATGTAACAATTATCTCATGTTTAATGACACCCACTTAACCTTTAAAGAATCAGGCACATTATGCAAGAGGTGTAATTACGCAATGACACCGGAGGCTAAACTCTTGCATGCAAGTCCACATCAGGTTGTTGAAACCACACACACAACACCCACCTCACATAGCAGAAAACACACACATAAACAAACATATGTTGAGGCACTTAAAGGCAATCTTCCTATACAACAAAGATCACCTTGACCACCTCTATCAAAGCTATGCCTAAACAAGCCCAAAGGCACTCAGAAAAAGTAACATCTAACACCACGCATGCTGTTACTCTCAGTGAAGCTCCAAACACTAAGCCCCCAAGGCGAGCAAACACACTCCCCAGGATGCTCATCATAGGGGATTCCATTGAGAGATATACTGATGCCCCACTAACCTGCCCAAACAAGGAGAAGATAACTGAGTTGCTTATCAGGAGGCATGAGCCTCCAAATTACTCATACACTCAAGTCATTATGCCACAGGTAAAAATATGATTCCATTGTGGTCCATGTAGGTGTAAATGACCTGAGATTTACCTCCCTAGACTTTATGAAGAGACACTTTATGAAGCTTTCAGACTATGTGTCTCAGGCTGGTATGAGCCAGACACTAAGCAGTATATTACCATAACCAAGAATGATGCCACAATACTGAGCTGAACTAAGCAGGGCTACAAGCTGAGATACCATAGGACTAGAGGCTTAGAGTATCCCAAAAAAACATAATTTACCTGTTTTTATTTTTTGCTTATTTATATTATTTACTGTACTTTTTATTGCCTGCCGCCTACTTTAATGTTGTATTTATATACTGTGTACTAAACTGCACTGTTGGACTGTAATTGTCTGCCTAGTGTGCCTGTTAAATCATGTTTTATTGCTGTTTTCACTGTTTGCTAAGCTCTTTTTTTACTGTTTTCCCTGTTAAATATTTGCTGGTACTTTTCACTGTTGCAAAGCAATCTCTTCTGCTTGTTCTGGTTTTCCCACCAAGCAGTGTTAAAATAACTGATTTGTTAGCTGTTGAAAACATTCTTTAGAGTCTCCTTGCTGTTTTTCTGCTGTTTATTTTTTTTAGTGTCTCACTGCTATTTTTCTGCTGTGTTAAACATGCTCTAGTGTTTCCCAGTGAAACTAGAGTAGCTAGTAGCTGTAGTGTAGTGCAGATACAGGTTTGCTTCATTTGGGTCTGTTTGTAGTAGTTGTTTGTTCTGAGCACATTTTCCAGGCCATCTTTGATTGAAAGTGGCTCTTCTGCACTCTAATGAGAAAACTGTGCTGATGGGAACCTGTCTGGCAGTTGGTCTAGGGCTTGGAGTAAGCATCCTCATTGGTCCTTTTGAACCTTTTTAAATTAGTTTTTAGCTTCTGACATTTAAACCCTGCATTTGAGCAGGTTTCTGCTTATTTGTGTGTTATGCAGCATTGTGCACTGGTGTGCAATTTTGCCCCATAGCCGGACAGATAAGTTCAACAATTTTTCCCTTAGATACAGCTGTAGCACATTAATGTAGCCCTCATCCTTAGTACTTTTCTGGTCAAAGAAATACTGCTAGTGAGCTGTAACCTATCAAGCCACCAAAAAAAAAAAAAAAAAACCCTGGCAGAAATATCCATCCTTAACCCCCTTCTAATAACAGTTCTTCAACCTAGCATTATGGACAATTGAACTATCCTTGCTTCTCCTGCCAACCTTGTTGACTTGGGTCTCGATGCAGTGTAGCAATCGCCTCATGTACACTGACAACCATCTACTAATAACTCACTCTAATACAGAGTGCAAGAGATGTATTTACACCAACAACTCTGAATCCTTGCTCTCTTGCACATTAAAGAGTAACACTGAAGAGGTTGTCAACCCACCCACCTCTACCCATGCACATAGTACCACTACTCATACACATAATACTCATCAAACACAAAAATCAACATATGCGGAGTTTCTCTCAAAAAGCTTACCAAAACACCAAAGACCTCCAAAACACAAGACTGCTACAACTAGAACAGTTTGCACAGCAACCATGACACATAGTATCACCTGTATCTCACCTACCAAGCCCGTAAGGTGTAACACTCAAAAAACAAATTTTCTTGTCATTGGAGTCTCCATAGCGAGACATATGGATGTCCCACTCACTAAACTGAACAAGGAGAAAGTCTTGGTCACCTGCCTGTCAGGTGCCAGGATTCATCAGATCATGCATGCACTCAGGTCTCTCAGCAGCAAGTACCATTATGACTCTGTCATAGTTCATGTTGGAGTGAACGACCTGAGATGTACTTCATGGGACTATATGAAGAGAGACGTGATTGAGCTCTCTGATTATATGTCCCAGGTAGGTATGTCCCTAGCCTTGAGCAGCTAAACTACCCTCACCTAGAATGATCCCACAGTATAAACAAAAGATGATTGATTTCAATAATTGGCTTAGCTTTTTGTGTCATTCAAAGGGGATCCGGTTTCTGTCAGTCTAGACAGTGATGTTTGACAAACCCACTTGGCACACTAGGCTTTTGGCTGTTGGCAAAGGCTCTTGCCTTGCTCATAGTGCCTTTTTTAGGTAAGGCCTCAAAAAGAAACTTACTGACATGTAATTTTCCAGTCATAACAAAATAAGGGTCATGCTGCTAAATGCTAGGAGCTTAAAATAAAAACTGCACACCCTGGAAGCACTTCTATCACTGGAGGATGTAGATGTCTTTGTAGTCACAGAAACCTGGTTCAAGGCCTCATAGAATACCCTGGCCTTGCAAGGCTGCAATGCATTTCACAGCTTCAGACCACAAAACGAACATGTGAGAACCAAAGGAGGCAGGGTTTCTATCTTTATTAGAGATAAATTAACCTCCCATCTAGTTAGACTGGACAACTCCATGGAGTTACTCCAAGTACAGATTACTGTAGGTAAGACCACCATTAAAGTCATAGCCTGTTATAGATCCCCATCTATGGGTCTTGATGTGCACTAAGTCTACCTGACCAACCTGGTGTCCTGAACACTCTGGTTATAGGGGATTTCAATTTCAATTATCTTAGTATGAACTGGGAAACCTACGCTAGCCATAATTCACAAGCGCAAAAGTTCCTTGACTTTGTTAACTCAAATTCTCTGGAACAAACTGTTCATACCCCAACAAGAGGAACAAACATACTAGAGTTGTTCCTCACTAACATGTCAAACAGACGCACTGCCACAACTGTAAAACCCTCATTAGAAAATCTGACCACAAATCAGTCATCTTCGAGGTGGTAGTAACACCAGAACTCACAAATGGTGAAGCCAGACTAAAAAGCTTCACCAAGGCAAATTATACCCTCCTAGGTGGAGGTATAAATGCATTCCAAGCCCCACCACTAATCGGAAGTGGTAACTACATTGAAGCTTACACTAAAGCCCTGTGCAATTACTTGCATAAGTGTATAGACTCGGCTGTGCCAGAAAGAATCAAAGCAGAGCCCCAAGTAAAAACAAGCTGCCATGGTGGACATCCAGCATCAACAGACCTCACAATATACACAAAAAGTTGTTGTTCAATGAATCAAAGGAGAGGCCCCAACATTAGAAAAGCACCCTCCTCAGCCTCAAAAGGCAAATAAGACAACATGCTAAATCCTCTAAATGCTTCTTTGAGAACAACCTAGGATGCATAGCCAAGGATAACCATAAGGCCTTTTACAGCTTCCTATAGCCTAAAAGGTAGGACCCAAGCATGTGCAGATCTATTGACTAATGGTATCACACACACACACTGACCCTACAGAGATAGCAAACCTGCTAGTAGATAAGTTTGGTGAAAATTTCACTCTCTTATCCCCTCCAAACCTATCAAAAACCTTCTCCAAACTCCCCCCACCCTACGTATCTGAAGAGCATGTCATTAAAGCCTTGTCCAAAGCAAAAACACAGCCTCTGTGGACCAGATGGCATCCCAGGCTGGCTTCTAAACAGGTTAAAACAGGAACAAGCATCACCATTAAGTACCCTTTTCAATCATAGCCTAACCACAGGCTTTGTTACAGTGGAATGGAGAGCAGCAACAGTTATTCCCCTTCACAAAAGTGGCTTAGCAACAGACCTGGGGAATTACAGACCCATAAGCCTTACCAGCCTCATCTGTAAGGCCATGGAATGTATCATTATGGATCTCATAAATAAAGACATAGGCGACCTACAAACCCTGGATCCAACCCAATCTGGCTTCGTCAAGGGCAGATCTTGCCTGTTAAATCTGGTGGATTTATTAAAAAATGTGACCAGGGCCATTGACAAGGGCAAATCTGTGCACAAGGCAAACCTCGACTTGGCAACGGCTTTCAAAGCAATCCCACAGTCAGGCATTACAGATAAACTTAGCAAACTGAATGTAAACCCCTTTGTTGTAAGATGGGTTGCCATCTGGCTCACAAACCAAGCACACACTATTAAAGTGGGTGTCTCCACATCAACCAGCAGACCTGTCACGAGTGGGCTGCTAAAGGGGTCAATGCTGAGCCCACTACTGTTTGGTATATACTTCTCAGAAGTTCAGGCAAACTAAGGAGTTGTGGCTTACCAAGTTTGTGGATGACTGCAAACAGGGTGCAATTATTCAATCTGCAAATTATATCAGTATACTCCAGGAGGATCTCACGCAGACCAACTTGGTGTCTTAGTCTCTGTCACAAACTGAATGCAAAGAAATGCATCACCATTTGTTAACAAAAACAATGTCCCTTCACACTATCAAATCAACAACGATTCCCTAAGTATCCAAGAAATGGAAAGTGATCTGGGATCACAAGTAGTCTACGACCTTAACTTCGACATAGCATACTTGAGTAGTAAAGGCATCATCTCAAGAGAAAAGGAGGTTATAACCCCCTCTATACTCTGCACTAATTGGCTCATAATTGAGTATAACACCTTGTTCAGCATGTACCATACAAAGCACCTGCAGCAATTGGAGAGACCTTGGAGGTTTTTAACAAAGAAGATCAAGGGACTCCACAAGTGCCATATACAGTCTAAATAAAGTCCCTGTGACTATATTCTCTATCATACAGACTTCTTAGGGGAGACTTATGCCTGACTTACAGAGCAACTTCAGACCCAAACCTAATGAACTTGCTGCATATTCATAAATCAAACAGGACTAGCCCACCCATTACAGGGACCTAAATATGGCCTGTGACTTAAATCGGACATGCTGGAGGGACAGATTTTTCTCCCAGTGATAACACCCACAACCCTCCTGGACATGTTCAGTCATTACCTAATGCAATCCTGTGTATTGACTAGCATTGCTATAGTGTATTACATTGGGATGAATCAGCTAGGCTTGGAATGACCTCCAGGTTGATATTCTAGTAACCTTGTATGATCTTATGAGCAAAAAATGATTGATTTCAACAGCTGTCTGTCTTTTTGGTGTCATTCTAAAGGGATCCAATTGTTGTCAGTTTGTGAGGACATGATCAACAGACCATGTTTTCCAAGGATGGTCTGCACTTTTCCCCTTTAGGCTTTGAATAGTGGTAAAGGCTTTGTCCAACCCCCTACTGCCATTTTTAGGCAATGCCAAATTGAAAAACCTACTGGAATAGCAAAATTAACTCAGTAGAACCTCAAAGTATTACTGCTCAATGCCAGTAGCCCTCCTCACACTCAAGAATGTAGATATCTGTGCGGTTACCAAGACATGGTTTAAAGCAGCAGAGAATACCCCAGAAGTGCAAGGTTTCAGTGCCTTCCACAATTTTAGACCTGTAGCTGCACAGACAAGGGCTAAAGGTGGAGGTTTCTCAATATAAATTAATAACAAGTGTAGCTCTAGGGTGGTCAAACAGGATGACATGCTGGAGTTCTAACATGTGCAGATCACCACAGACAATATCCTGTACCCTTTCCTAGCCAACTAAAGGTCACCGTCCATTTCCCAAGAAGCTGAAAATGCATACTTGGGCCTACTGGAGACATTTACCATCCAACCTAATACCCTACTCATGGGAGATTTTAATTACCCCTCTATAGATTGGGAATCCTACTCTTCATGTACAGAGATTTCTGGACTTCGTAAATACAAACATCCTTGACCAAATAGTGAATACACCCACTAGAGTTTCCAACATACTGGACCTCACACTCATAAATATGGGAGAACACTGCACCCATCCCCCAATGTTTCATCTTCCCTGGTAAAACTTGTCTTCTTTGAAATCAAAATCATCTCTATAACCTCATTAAAAAACAGTAACAGCTATGAACTATTACAAGGCAAATTACCTGTTATTAAGTGATGGTTTGTCAAAATTCCATGCCTCTCCAAAGCCCAAGAACATACCAACCTATGCTGAATTGCTCTCACAAACTCTGTACAACCATGTCATTGGCTGCATAGAGGCTGCTGTACCTACCAGAAGAAAACACAGAAGTATCCCCACAAACAAACTGTCCTGCTGGCATTTCAAGTTAAACAGGGTATACAACAGAAGGAAAAAAATGGCAAAAATCAGGAAAGGTAATTCTCATAAAGACTCTCTCATCAAAGTAAATAGGCAACGAAGAGGGATAATTAGGTCAAGCAAAGCTAGCTTTGAGGTTATGATATCCTCCCAGGTGGAAGATAACCATAAGGCTTTCTATAGCTATGTCAGAAACCTGAAACACAGCACACAGCAATGTGGTGAACTGGTAGTTAATGGTGCCACATTTACTGAGCCTAGCAATATAGCAAACCTATTAGTAGACAAATTCTGCTCTTACCCTCAACCATCCCCCAATAATACATTGAAGCATAACATCTCCAGCAATAACTAGGAAATATGCACTACATGCACTCACTAATGCCAAGAATACGGCCTCAATGAGTCCCAATAACATCCAATGATGTCTCCTAAATGGTCTAAATATTATTTATCAGGACTCCTGGAGTCCTTATTTAACAATAATCTTAATACAAACTTTGTGCCACATGAATGGAGGCCTGCAACAGAATTTTAAAATAGTCTTTGTGCCACATGAATGGAGGAGTGCAGCAGTCATCCCCATTCATAAGGGAGAACCTTCAGTAGATACTGGAAACCACAGACCCATTAGTCTGACTAGTCGTATTTGTAAACCCATGAAAAAAGTCATCATAGAAATGATCAAAAAGCATATAAGATACATCCAGACACTGGATCCTTCCCATTTTGACTTTCTCAAAGGAAATCATGCATACTGAATCTGGCGGACTTCTTTGAAAAGGTCACTATGGCAATGGATGAGTGGAAAACTGAATCCCTCAAGACAAGAACACATTTCAGGAAGGTCTAATACTGAGAAACACTTGGCGCCAAAGCCGTGACTTTAAAATCAATACGTAGAAATGCATTATAGTACCTTTTGAGAAGTCTGCTACCCTGGATATCTATATTTATTTATTATTTATTTATTTCCAGTTTGACTACTGGGGAGGTCCACTGCGCCCAGAGAACCCATTTTCAATGGAGGCCCGGGGAGAAAAGCTCCATTAAACAGCTTACAGTAAAGATAGCAGTCCAATAAAAATAAGGTACAACTACAAATACATATCAAATAATACAAAGTGTGAGCAATATTGCCCATAGTGAAAAAATATCGTGCAGATACATTTTAAAAAATTCACACAGTTAAAGTCAAAGTTATTTACGATATTTACAGAGTGTGAGAGATTGTGTAGGAATTAGCTATAGAAGGTTATAGCCAGCTATAAGGTGCTTAGGAACTCAGGAGAATACCCTCCCAGGGGCTTTTGTTAAAGAGTTCTAGGTAGGGAGAATGCAGTTACATTTCCATTTGGAGGAGAGGTAGGTGTAAAGCTGTGTTTTGAAGTTGTTTGTATTTGACATTGCTCTTAATGCGGAAGGGAGAGAGAGTTCCATTTCTTACCCAAGGAGAAGGAGAAAAGAAGTTGTCTAGCAGGATGTTTAGGTTTGGTGGATAGTAATCAAGTTTTGATGTTCAGATCTGAGAGTTCTGTTTGGGGTGTATGGGGTAAAGATGCTGGTTAGAGCTGGGCATTTGGTTGGAGTAAATATTAGTCTATGTGCTGTAGAGCGTTGAGGAAGTCCAGGTAATTTGTGAATTCTAATCAGTTGAGGGATTGGAGGGTAACACAGTGATATATGGAATGTTTGGCTTTGGTGGCAAATTTAGAAAGTTTGTTATAACAGCTTTCAAGTTTAGACGTGATGGAAGAGGATAGGTTAGTTAGTAGTGGGGCACCATACACAAGGGAGGGAAGGAGGTAAGAGGAGGCCAGAGTATGCCTGGTAAAAGTAGAGAGGAAGTGGTTGTTCCTGTATAGCATACTTAGTTTTTGGTGGGTTTTCTTTTTCTTTTTTTCTGAATATGGATGTCAAACTTGAGGTGTTCAGCTATAGTTACACCGAGTAGTTTGGAAAAGGGAACAACTTTGATCGGAGAGTTGTTTTGGCTAAGGATTTGGAAGGAATTTTATCAATAGAGAAAGATTTTGAGGGAGTGAATAGTAGTATTTTAGATTTGTTAGCGTTGAGAGAAAGGTGATTTTGGCACATCCAGATCTCAGTAGTTGAGAAGGCAGTCTGAGTTTTAGATAGGAGTTCAGAGAGGTTAGAGGTAGAGCAGACAAGGTAGAGTCTTCTGCATATTGGATGACTTTGGCATTAAGAATAGCAGAGTGAAAGTTATTGATAAAGATATTAAACAGCATTGGTCCAAGGATGGACCCCTGTGGTACTCCGGTAGGAGTGGGTAAGAAAGGTGAGGTGCCTTTCTTCCATTTCACAGCCTGATATTTATCTGGCAGATAGTTTGAGAACCAGGAAAGAGTGTTTTGGGAGAGATTTAGGTTTGATAGATGACTTAAAAGGTGTTTATGGGAAACAGTATCGAATGCTTTAGAGAGATCTAGAAGCACTGTGGATACTAAGTTTCCAGAATCTTGGGCTTGATTGACAGTTTCTAAGAATGAGAGTAGAGCTGTTATGGTGCTATGTCCTGGTCAGAAGCCATGTTGGGTAGGGGTAAGAAGCTGGTTTTTAGTCAGAAAAGGCAAAAATTGAAGGTGGATGCATTTTTTTAGAATTCTGGAGATTGGAGAGAGAAGAGCTATAGGGCAGATGTTTGAAATGTTATTGTTTTTGCCTCCCTTGTGGAGAGGAAGAATAAAGGCAGAACACCATAGTTTAGGGACATAGGATTCCTTTATAGCTCTATTAATTAGGATACTAATTGGGAGAACTATACCATCGGCAGCAGACTTGAGAAAAGAAGAGGGGATGTTGTCTGGTGCATTGGAGCAGGGTTTATGTTTGAATAGAAGTCTTTTTGTGTAGTTAGTGGAGACAGGTTTAAGCTCAAACATAGGGGGGAAATTTTGGGGGGACTTAGATGAGGTGGAATGTAGGCGAGATGGGTCATTGTTGGGAAAATTTTTTGTTAGGTTGGATATTGTCTCTATAAAGAAAGAGTTGAATAGTGAGGCTAATTTGAGGTCAGATTTACTTGGGTCTGGACGTGGGTTCTTTTTGGAGCCTGGGTTGAGGAGTGAGTTTATGGAGTTCCAAAAAAGCTTAAGGTTTTGGGGATGGTTGGACGGTTGTACTGGAGCTCAGTGTAGTAGGATGTTTTGTCTTTGAAGATTTGCTTTTTTGCAAAGTTACACAGCTTGTATATTGGAGAAGAGTTTCGGGATGTTTATTCTTTTGGTAAAGCTTCCAGGATTTGTCTCTCTGATGCATAATTTGCTTTGTTTCTTTGGTTAGCCAAGGGGCAGTTATAGTTTTTATTCTTTTTTTCCTTGGTGGAGCTATGGAATTTAGAGCATCTAGGAAAGTAGAATTAAAGTGGTCCATGGCTTTATTGAGTGGAAGGGTTTTTAGAATGTTCCAATTCATTTGTCTGAGATAGTTAAAGAAGGTTTTGGGGTCAAATGTACTAAGGTTGCAGGTCTGAATATATTGATATTGATGTGGATGGGAGGTGGTTGCACAGTAAATGAATGCTGGGAGGTGGTCACTAATAGAGTCAGGGATGGTGCCAGAGTTGGTAATTTTATTTGGATAGGTGACTAAGATCCAATCAAGAGTAGATCCTGGGGGATTTGTTTTGTTCGGTCTGGTAATGGAGTGGATTACTTGAGTAAAGTTGAATATGTTAATGGACATGAAGGGCATGGGACTGTTGATTTTATTCCAATCGATGTTTACATCACCTAGTATGTAAATTTCAAGGTTAATTTCAGCCGATACTCATTGGAGTATGTCTTCAAGGACTGAGATGTTATTTTCAGGAGGGATATAAAGAGCAATGATACAGAGGCTTTTGTGATTATTCATTTTTAATAGACCGATTGTTAGTTCTGCATTAGCGAATTTAGGAATGGGGTTTGGTAGGGGAATTAAGGTAAGTAGATTGGAATAGATTAATGTGAAGCCTCCACCTTTTTTTGGGTGGTTACATCTAAGAGTGTGAAATCCAGAGGGTAGGATTTCAGACTCAGATATGTGGGGTTTGAGCCAAGTTTCAGAGATGGCTACAATGTCAGGTTGGTTATGACTTAGCCATGCTTGAAACTGATGTGCTTTGTTGTTGAGACTCTGGGCATTGAGTGTGAAAAATATGAGTATTGTAGGGGGGGTGAAAGGTTAAAGGAAGGGGGCGGTAATTATTAGTGTGTGGGTTAGGTCCGGGGTTTGGGTGAATGTCTCCAGCTAAGATGAGTACTTACTTTTGGTGCAGAAGGGTGTGGGTTCAACTTGCACTCCATATAGTAGTATTTCTGACACTGCAGTGTACTTCAAGGGGATGCTGCACTGCTGAGTGTGTAGTCCTTCAGCTATGACGTTAAACTGAATCCCTATCTGTCAGTGTTGATGGTTGGTACTTTGTGGTCTTTTACATCCACCTGATCTATCAACAAGAGTAGGGAGAAGTTCCCTGATGCCCTGGCCAAATTTCTCCTTGTAATATTCCATTCATGCCTTAAACAACCTATATTAAACTCACTACTCTCAGGAGATGTACACCCAAACCCTGGACCAGCCATCAACCCTTCTATCCCTACTCAACTCATGAACCCCTCCCCTCCTTTCCCCCTTTCACAGACAACCACTTCCACACATGCTAAAAAACTAACTTTCTTTTCTCTCAAAATTCAAAGTATTGTTAATAAAGTCACTGAATTACATGCCTGGCTGTCTTATCACTCCCCTGGCATTCTCTCTATCTCTGAGACATGGCTAAAACACCACATATCAAACAATGAAATCTTACCCCCCCCCCCCAGGTTATAACATATTTTGCCAAGATAGGCTTAACAAAAAAGGGGATAGGGTAGCACCACTGCACTCTAACCACCACACCCTCCATCCTGTATCTATTACCTCACCAGACTTTCTCCCAGCAGAAGTTCTCATATTAGATTACAAACTTAACAATATTAAAAATATATCCACTGCTACTGTCTACATATCCCATGGGAATAACATCCATATCCTAGAACATTTTGTCTCCTGGATATTGTGTACTATTTCCTATGAAACCATTATACTAGGTGATGTTAATATTGACTGGAATTCTCCCTCCCCTCACTCTCCCAATGCCAGTATCAATCTTTATGGTTTCTCCCAACTTTTCACTACCCCCACCCACCTGAATGCTCACTCTAACACTAGCTCCACACTCAATTGGATCCTCACAACTCACCACCACCAATACCAAAACCCCTCAAGATAATTGATTCCCTCAGTGATCACCTCGCCACCTCTGTGTAATGACTCTCCCCCTCGGGACCAAAACCCATCACTTCAAAGACTGCTGCATACTATCTCAGTCCAACCTTTATGCATTTAATCAACTACTCTCCTCTATCAACTGGTCCTTCCTGCTTACACTACCTCTTGATGAAGCCATTCATCAATTCAATATCATCTTCCTTAACACCATAAACTCCCTAGCTCCAATCAGAAAGATCAGGATTAAAGATAGCTATGCACCATGGATAACACAAGACAGTCGCTCCTTTATGAAGAAGTGAGATAATGCTTGGAAAAACTATAATAAGCACAAATCTCCTTCCAATTTTCAATATTACAGAGAACTACACAACCTAACAAAAAAAAATGTCAACCTAGATAAATTTTTTTTTTTTACCTTAACCCATAACTAAGTGCCCACTATAATCCGAAAAAATTTTGGAATGCTGTCAATAAACTCTTACACCCTGGTAACCCCCCCTGCACCGAACCGATCCCCTAACACCTCCCCAGTACAAACAGCTACACTTCTTAATAACTTCTTCATCAACTCCACACACATAACTAAAAATGACTTAAATAGCACACCCACTAATTCTCCCATCACTTCCACCAACTCTACCTCCTTAATGCTTAACCTCCCCCACCTCCTATATCAGAACACTGCTAGGTAAACTTAAAACATATTTCCCTTCTGTTGATAACTTACCCCCCTACCTTTAGCTTGCAGCAAAATACATTGCCTATCCCATCTCCATTTTGATCAACATATCTATTCAAGCAAACATAGTCCCTGAAATCTGGAAGAAATTCTACGTTATTCCCCTGCATAAAGGGGGCAACTCTGCTGGCCCCTCTAATTTTAGACCTATTGCCATCCTCTCTCCTTTTTCAAAAATTTTTGAAAGATGTATTCACAAACAGCTCCTTGCTCATCTACTTCAAGAAAATCTCTTTACTCCTATACAAGATGTTTTTTGTCCCAACCACAGTTCTGCCACTGCTCTAATATCCTTTATACATAGTATCTCTACATGCCATCACCACAACAAAATAGTCTCATGTCTTTTTCTTGATCTCTCTAAAGCCTTTGACATTGTCTCTCATAACCTTCGCCTGACCAAACTATTTAACCTTAATCTCTCCAACTCTACTCTCTGCTGGTTCTCAAGCTATCTCTCCAGCAGATCTCAGGCTGTAAAATGGATGTCTGCGTCCTCCCCTTTCCTTCTATTCTCTAATGAGGTTCCCCAAGGCTCCATCCTTGGTCCCCTTCTATTCAACATCTTCACTAATAATCTCCACCAAGCCTGCCCTCAGTCCTGTCTAATACAATACAATATGCTGACGACTCCACTATAATTTCTACCTCTGACTCTTTACCTCACCTTCTCACGCTTACATAAGAATCTTGGGTCTATATCAGAACACCGAAAGTTCATACTTTTGAATGTTCTTACATTGACCCCTATTCAGCGAATGCTGAAAATAGTGAAATGACAGATAACCGTTTTTTTTTTCCTAGGGAAATAATTTGGTTGTCCGTTTCTGTCATTTCACTATTTTCAGCACTGTGGTGGAAAGTTATGGGTTGGGTTCAGGTAAGTGTGCAATTGGGCATGGGTTAGGTGACTTAGGGTTTGGGCCTGAGGGAAGTATGTGTGCGATTGTGTGGACATGAGGGTTAGGGCGGGTTAGGTGAGTTAGGGGTTAGGGCGCAGTTGAGGTGAGTGTGCGATAGTGATGGACCTTAGGGTTAGGGTTTGGGTTAAGGTAAGTGGATAGTTAGTGGTGTTGGTACAGTTTAGTATAGGGTTAGCTGTAAGATTTTGGGTGTATGTGTGTGGATTGTTGTTTGTTTGGTGTGCTTGTGTTGTGTGTATGTGTCAGCGATTTTTTTCCCTAGGAAACATTTGCTGTTCTGAATGTTCGATGTTGTCAGCATTCACTGATTAGGGGTCGATGTAAGAACATTCGAATATGTGAACTTTCTGTGTTCTGATACAGACCCAAGAATCTTTACACTCAGTTGAAAACTAGCTAAACTGGGACAAACTCCTTCTTAACTCAAACAAATCTAAACTGCTCCTCTTCCTCTCCAAATCCCTCTAACAGCTTAAATCCTCCTTTACTGTTAGCTTAATAAATAATATGACTATCAAGGTCGAACCCCACACCAAGCTCTTGGGGGTCATAATTGATGTTCAACTTAAATTTGATCTTCCTATACAAACCTCAATAATAAAAGGCCCTCCAGAGACATGGCCTCCTCTATAGAAGTAAAAATTTCCTTACAAACAAAGCCAAACTCTCTCTGGCAGAAGCCTCCCTTCTACCAACCCTTCTGTATGCAGCACCTATCCTCACTAACTTCCAAACAAATATTTTAGCTAAGCTTGAACTGGCAGATAATAAAATTGCTAGATTTGCTCCAGACCAACCCTCTTGCCTCAACTTCACCTCACCTACTCCATTTTAAATCAACCCTGCTCCTGTCCTGCTCTCTCCAACCTCATTACACCCTATATTCCTAACCATACACTCCACAGTTCAGACCAACATCTCCTTCAAATATAAAAAAACAAAGTAAACCATTGGCAAACTTCTCTATAACCACACTGTCACCAATGCCTGGAATAAACTGCTATAACACATAAGAGTAATTGCTAATGCAAACTGCTTCAAAAAAAAAAACTCTGGAAAAACTACCTATTCAAATCTTGGACTTGTTCTTGTGCTGACCCTACTTAACCATCCTTCTCTTCATCTAACATAACCCCCACCACTACTTTTCCTTCCCTCTAATTCCTTTCACCTACCTCCTATTTCTCTTCCCCTTTTGTTTTCATAAAGGTAGCTCCAGTTCCATATAGTATCACTTCTGAGACCCACCCAAAAATATCAGCTCAAATCAGCTTAATTTTCACTACATTATGTAATGGGGTTACGGCCAGCCGTAGAGGAAATAAGTGAGTCAGATGTGTGAAGTAGGGATTTTCTGGTCTGGGCAAGATGGGGCAAAAATGTAGCAAATTTATTGTAAATCTTAAAGCAATATACTATTTGAAATTTACAAGTTTATATATTCATTTCAAGAGAGCATGAGTATATACAGCATACGCTACATATGATTGAGATTGATGGCAAACAGCTGTGAATTTATTCATTTATTTATGTATGCTTGTTTGCATGCATTTATTTATTAAAAGATGAACAGCAGAAAATAATAAGGACATAAGCTGTTAATGAACTACAACCCCCAGATCTCAATGACCTCTGTTTATGTTTAGTGATAAAATGATATCAGGCAGGATCTCCTTTCAGCTGAAATGCCTGTGCCTATTTAGTTTTATCCAGTAAATATAAAATAAAATGATTAATTAAATGACAGTGCATACAATTGTTTACTTATTGTTATTTATTCAATGCCTTTAATACCCTGCTGACTCATGAATTTATCTCCAACTTTCAATATCATAAGCTGCTATGAAAAGCAATTCGGAGCTGTTACTTACAATCTTCATTGAGTACATACCTCTCAACTTCTTAGCTCAAGAAATCTGGACAAATCCTAAAATAATGGGGGAAAAAAGGCCAAAAACTAGGGACAGATTTTTTAATTATTGCTATTATAAACTTAGAAAGTTGCTAAAATAACATGATTTGTGTTAGCATACATTTCATAAAGGGTTTGAAGTCTGAAATTCAAATGTATGTCATTATTTAATTACTTTAATCTTCAGTGATTTGCCAGAAAACTACAAATTTTATGAGAAACAGATCAAAAATATGAGGCAAAAATCTGGACATTTGTTAACTAGTTTGTTGGTATTTAATGATGCTGCTATGCATCCACATCTGAATGAAACCCCAAGCCTTCTTGTTATATGTATTAGAGACGAACGGCCAACATGGTGTAAGAAGCAATATATCTAAAGTACATGGTTTCAGAAGCAACATATCTAAAAGGGCCTGAAGTCAGAACTGGCATACGTGTGTGGCATAAAAGATGATGCTGTGAGAAATATTTTTCCTCATTACAGTATTTAACTTTGAATAAGGCCATTGAGATTTGTTAGATATATGAGTTCACAGAAAAACACACAAAAATGCCAACAAATGAGAGCAGCTCTAGAAGGCACAGTGATGGAGCTCATGTTGATAGTATACACCACGTGGGTAGAAGAAGCAGGCCCAAGCACATGGCAGCTGTAACACCTGCAACACCTACTTGTAAATCCCACAACTTTCTAGCACATTCCAGACTTCGCACAGTCTCACTGAAGCATAAGAGTGAGTCAGCACACTCAAAGCATGGGCCCCAACCTAGTTTCATTACCACCTGTCATAATTGTGGTGGAAACTATGAATCTAAAAGGGAAAAGTGTTTAGCTTTTGGTCAGCAATGCCACAAATGTAATAAATAGAATCATTTCAAAAGATTTTGTAAATCAAAAGGCCCACATTCTTTTATTAAGAGGGAGCATTTGATAGTTAGACTGTAACATGCTTAATGTTTATGTTAATGGTTTGTCAGTGCTTCATGAAACAGTTAATGCAGTTGATTTAATGGCCAAGAATGAAGTATCTTGTACTGTTCAGATAAATGGGAAACCCACAGAGCTCAAAGTTAACACAGGTTCTATGTGCAATGTTATGTCTGCAGAAACGTTTGCCAGAGTATGTAAAGGAAAAAGGCTTGATTTGGCAAGGTGTGCAAATCATGTTGCTTATGGAGGTGAAGAAATTCAAACCAAAGGCTCGGTAGTGATTTCATGTTACTTCCAGCAGAGTAGAAGAAGTTACAACTTGTTATTTTATGTGGTCAAGAGGCACTTTCAGTCATTATTAGGCTCAGACATTCTTTGAAAATGGGACTGCTCTCATTTAATAAGGAAGTCCATCATGTTCACTTAAAAGACCACTACTCTAATTTTGCACAGCACATTTTTTCTACCTATACCAATATTTTCCAAGACAAACTAGGCAAACTTCCAGTTGTGTATTCCATGAAGTTAGACTCAGAGGTCAGTCCAGTTATCAGGCCAGCACATAAAGTTCCAATAGCCATGCAGGACAGAGTCAAGTCTGAGTTAGATAAAATGGTACAACAAGGTGTAATTTGTCCATTGGAAACTCCAAAAGAATGTGTATCTTCCATGGTGGTAGCTCATAAGAAGAGCTCAGATGACATCAGAATATGTATTGATCCACGTGATTTGAACAAAGCGCTAAAAAGACCTCATCTTCCAATGTCACAGTCAAAGAAGTCACAGCCTTTATGCCAACTGCCACCCTTTTATCTGTCTTAGATGCAGAGAGCTCATTTTGGCAAATTCAGCTTGACAAAAAATCCTAACTGCTTACTACATTCAGTATTTTGTTTGGCAGGTACAGATTTTTGAGAATGCAATTTAGAATACATTTTGCAAGTGAAATCTTTCAGTGTGTAATGGAGCAAATTTTTTCTGGGTATCCTTGTGCTATTATAGTAGATGACATACTGGTAGGAGGTTGTGATGAAGCTGAATATGACAGAAACCTCAGGAAAGTTCTAGAAAGGGCAGGTCAAGTGAATCTTAAGCTCAATGCACAGAAATGCTAATTCAGGCTACAAGAAGTTCCTTATGTTGGTCATTTATACATGAGTACAGGCCTATGACCAGATCCTTCAAAACAATCAGCTATTCTTGAGCTGCCAGCTCCAGACAATGTTCAAGCCCTGCAATGTTTCCTTGACATTGTTAACTTCCTAGTCAAGTTCATTCCAGACTAGAACCAACTTTCAGTACCACTCAGAGAGCTGGCACATAAATATATATCTTGGTCTTGGTTAGAGCAACACCAAAGAGCATTTGATGTCCTAAAATAGAGAATTGTTAGTCTGCTAACACTCAGATGCTATGATGTTCACAAGCCAGTTACACTTTCCTGTGATGCTTCAAAATTTGGTCTTGCTGCAGTTATTTTACAAGAGGATCAACCTGTTGCCTATCCATTGAGAACTCTTACCCAAACTGAGCAGCAGTATGTCCAGATTTAGAAAGAGGTTTTGGTAATTGTGTTTGCATGTTCAAAGTTCCATGATTATGTCTATGGTAGACCTACCCAGATCAAAACCGACCACCAACCATTAGTCACTATCCTGAGAAAGCCAATGCATTCAGCTCCAACAAGAATATAATGTATGATGCTGAGATTGCAAAAGTATCATTTCAATCTTTTCTACCAGAACGACAAACTTCTTTATCTTGCTGATATATTATCCAGGTCACCCAGAAATACCACTGAACAGAATGACAATCGAGGTTCTCCATTGATTGATTATTTTGAAGTCATGGAAGTGAGAAATTTTTCTTCCACATGTCTTAATGAGCTGAAAGAACACACAGCCACAGATACAGTTTTACAAAGGCTTTACCACTTTATCAATCAAGGATGTCCATCAAAGCAATCCAATTTACCTCAAGAAGTGCAACTTTATTTTCCATACGAAGATGAGATGTTATCTGACAAAGGTATCATAATGAAAGGTCCAAAAGTAATTGTGTCAAAGTTTTCGCAACCTGAGTATATTACTATCTTGCATCGTGGTCAGCCAGGAACCAAATCTAACAAAAGAATGGTGAGAGATAGTATTTTGGCCTTCTATGTCACAAGACATTGAAAGAGCACTTTTATCTTGCTCAGTATGTAGTAGTTCTAAGCCGCATCAACAGAAAGAACCACTTCATCTGAACTAGATTTGCAGAGTACTATGTATGAATCCACACAAAGTTATTTCTGATAATAGCACGCAGTTTACAAGCCAGCAGTTCAAAAGATTTACTGAAGAATGGAACTTTACTCATGTCACAAGTAGTTCAGAGTACCTGCAGTCAAATGGTTTGGCAGAATACACAGTGCAAAGTGCAAAGTAGTTACTTAAGAAGTCTAAACAAGATAATACTGATGTTTTCTTGAATCTCTTAAATATCAGAAATGTTCCTTGTGATAAACATCTTGGTTCCCCTGCTCAAAGATTTCTGTCAAGACAAACTAGAACCACATTACCAATCAGTAGTCAATTGTTGATTCCATGTGTCAAGAACAACAGATCAGTGAAAGCCAATCTGTTGAAGAAGCGCCTATCCCAGAAGTCCTGTTATGATAAGACCAGAAAACTGGTCAATCCATTAAGAAAGGGAGAAGTGGTAAGGATGCAGAGGTCCAAAGGTTATGATCGGATTGGTGTCATGAAGAATATTGGTCCAGAGCTGTGATTGTACATTGTAGAATCAGAACGAGCAACTTTTAGGCAAGATCAGAAACATTTGAGACTGGTGTCTGAGACTATACCACAGCAGATAGCCTGTGAAAAAGACTCTTTATCTCAGAGTGAGTTGTCCAGTGTTCCAATTTCAGAGGAAATTCAAGAGGACATTCCTGCTTCTATGATGAATCCAGAAGATCCTGATACGAGTTGTGCACCACATACTGTCCCTGTTGCTAAATCTAGTCCCAACTGTTATGTTATGAGATATGGTTGAATCTCTAAACCCTGTAGCAGATACAAAACAACTTGGACATGAACATTGTATTTTGTTTCTAATGGACATAGTAATGTATGCTTATCGCTAATATTCTTTTGTATGAATGTCAATCTTTTTAAGAGGGAGGATGTAAATCAATGAGTGTGTCTAAACCTTTAAGAAGCTATCCAAGGGCTTGCACTAGAGTATAAATACTGAGCACGTGCGAGCCTGACTGCCATTTTGTAGTTAGCTCTTGAGATGTGAACATGTATGTATGTAAGCTCTGTTTCTTAAATAATTTGTTCATATTTAAAGATGCTGTTATTCATTCTGATGTGTTTGTATATATTAAAGCATCTGAATGACACCCCAAGCATTCCTGTTATATGTATTAGGGAAGAACATGTGACACACCGAAACAACTGACTCAGTATAGGTTTATATTCATTTATTCTGTAAGTATGTTTTTATTTATTTATTAACATATGCATCCATTAGCATAATATGTTTTCAAATTATATATACATCCATGTGTTTGAATATTACAGTAGTATGTCTGCAAAATACCCCAACCACTGCACTATTTATTTATTAATCTACATGTTTAGATTTATATACTAGGATGGAATACTGATCCTAGAGAACCAATTTCAGACTCAGCCCAGATGTCATACAAAAAAGAAGGAAAAAAAAATCACTAACATAAAATATGTAAGATAAATCTATGACTAAGCCAATAAAAATTCACCAGAAAAAATTGTTGTTGTTGTGTCTTTCGGCTTTTCCCGGTTAGGGGTCGCCACAGTGAAACTCCGGTCCCCTAATGATTGGCAGTTGATTTTTACATGCCGAGTTGCCAGACCTGACACACAACCTTCAACGAAGGTACACCCATTCATGCATGTCTCCACACAGAAGACGCTCTAGCTGAGAATCGAACCGGACAGCGTCTTACTGTGAGGCAACAACTCTACCGCAGCACCACCACCAGAAAAAGTAAGGTAACAAAAATAGCGTTAGGTACAGAGAAAAGGAAAACATATGTTGAAGAAAGACAATGACACAGTGGATGATGCAGTGCTGCAGTGGTAGCATTGTTGCCTCACAGCAAGAGGTGCTCTGGTTCAATTCTTGGCTGGGGGCCTTCTGTGCGGAGTCTGCATTTCCTCCCTGCAGTCATGTGGGTTTTCTCCAGGTACTCTGGTTTTCGCCCATGTTACAAAGACATGCATCTAGAATGTTTCTCCCAGGGCCTGTGCTGAAAATTGGCTTCATTCCAAGTCAGAATTTCCCAGTAAACAAATGTTAAATAAAAAAAATAAAGTAAGAAATAAATATACCCTGAACGAAAGGCTGATGGGATCTTTATTTTAATGGAGTGAAAACAGTTATTTACATGATGTGCACAGCTGGTTTCTCAAGTTTGTATCTATTCGTGTAAGTGGCAATGTTTCTTTTCTTTTTTCTTTTTTTGCTTCACTTTAATAAATTTCCCATGTGCTCTCTGTTCCTTATACATTGTTTCTTCTGCATACCAAGAATAATTTCCTAATACACATGAAATAAAAAAAGACATATATTATACAGTGTAGAATTCAAATAACCTTTCAGGAATTTTCAGTGTAACATTGTCACAGCAGAAAATGAGCAGTTATGCCATCTACTGAAGTCTTGAAGGAAGATAGGAGACTCCTTAAGATGAAATGAGAAAATGCAAAAATGTGTTGGAAATTGCCTAGAGAGAGAGAGAGAGAGAGAGAGAGAGAGAGAGAGAGAGAGACAGAGAGAGAAAGTAAATGTGAGAGTGAGTGTTTACGATGAAATAGCATAATTAGATGGAGGCAGATACATTAGATGGACGTATAATTATCTTCTGCATTGTTAGGGACAAATCATATGTATGTTTTAGACTGCACTAATTAGAAGCTTATGCTGGCGATGTTTTTAAATCATTTAAGTGACTGCTGTGTTTTAAAGCATCAACACTGTGAGGCTTCTACCTAAAGTTTTTAAGGCTTTTTCTTAATTCAGCATAACGAGTTGTAGCTTTGAACAGATTGTGGGAAGATTTCATGGACCTTACTGAAAAGCTATGGTTACTGCATTGTTTGGTTTTGTAATAGATATGGGGAAAGTGGGAATTATTGGGGTTAGACCTTAGACTGTAGATTGTTTCTCTTATTGTGAGAATGCCAGCAAAGTATGCGAAGGACTTCAGGGTGGAAGTCTAAACAGGTAGGAGCCTAGTAGGAGTTCATCCCTTTGTTGGACTGATAGCTATTTAGCTTTGTGTAGAACTGAGCAGTGGTGTTCTTTCCTAAGGGAAGAGATGTTCATTTTATTTACATTTGTTTACCAGCATGGACTGGCTTGGTAAAAGCCCCTGTTCAGTGGAGGCCTGAAGAGAAAAGCTCCAAATAAGAAAACAGTGCAAAGCATAAGATACATTCTCCTGAGAAATGAAAACATACATTGAACTTAAGTAGTGAATTTATCAGAGCCAGCAAAAATAAATAGAATGATAGTGTTTTAATTCCATTTGGTTTAATTTAGTTAGTAAAGGAGGAGGTGGCCAAGGTAAAAGGATGAAGAGAGAACAGCAGAGTCAGATATGAGGTGAGGTGGTGGTAAAAATACTGCAGAGAAAATAAGTAGAACAGGTAGACAAGTAACAGAGGAGGAAGGATAAAAGTCTTGTCCTTCTACTCAGTCTCGTACAGACGACTCAGAGGTGACCTGTATCTGGCATACAAGGCCATCTCAGACCCATCCTCGATGGAGTTGCTGCATATCCGTAAGTCAAACTTCACTCGGGCAGCCCACATGCAAGACTTTAACCTGGTCTGTGACATTAATAGAACTTGTTGGCGGGACACCCTCTCCATGTCAAGCAGAGTACCTCTCTAGCCCTCTTTAAGAGTAACCTGGATGACTGGATGGGAAACAGATAATACACCTCTGGGATCACAGCTGGGGCCATGCTGAAAAAAGGAAACAGGTACTGACTTTGAGGGAACATGAGCAAAATTATTGGTTAGGCTTATAAGGGCCTCTGGGCCAATAGCCTAGTATCATCCTATGAACCTATGAACCTATAAGGGAAGGTAGAGGTTGTATATATTATGCAGGGGTAGAGCAAGAGCAGGACCAGTTGTCCATCACATGTTGTTTGAGCTGATTTTTAAAAGGTTTAATTTTGGCCTGATGTCTTATGGAGGGTGGAAGGTAGTTCCAGAATTATGAGATATGACAAGAGGCTAGTGAATCACCTGCTAAGTTGCTGGATCTGCTTGCTTACAGTAAGTGTTTGTCCTCTAAGCAAAGACATCTGCTGGATGTATACTGCTTGATGAGATGGGCTAGGCTTGGGCATTTTTCTGGGGAACAAATAAAGGTTTGAGTTATAACAAGTTGAGACAAGGTGAGATGGTGTGAGAACTTTGTCCAGTGGAGTAGTTTTAGGGCTGAGCAGTGATGAAACCTGTGTGGCAGATTAAGTGTTTTGTGATAGCACACCTCAAGTATTTGAGATTGGGAGCACTGCAAGCTGATGAAGATTTGAGTTCCATAGAGAAGGGTTGGAAGTAAAACATTTTCTTGCATCATTAGCTTAATTCTATACATTGCACAAAGTTGCTGATGTTTTTGTTTGACTGCATCTTTTGTGTGAATGGCAAATATCATATTTTGTCAATAGTTATTTCAAGAAGCTTGACATTTGGGACTATTTCCATTTTAGTGCTATTATGAGAAAATATAGTGATTTGGGATTTTTTGATACTGTAGGATTTAGATGTAAACAAGATTAGTTTTGTTTTTTTGGGAGTTTAATAGGAGTTGTGAGTTGAAGAGTTATGTTTCAACTGCATGCAAGGATTCATGGGTTATTTATTGCAATTTTTTAAGGGTCATTGCAGAGCAGATTAGTGTGGACTTATCTGCCTACTGTATGAAGGTAGCATTGTTGGGTCCTTTATGTAGGTTGTTGATGAAGATGTTAAATAAGATGGAGCCTAGAATAGATCCTTGGGGAACACCAACAGTTACAAGAAGAAGTGATGAAATCTCATTTTGCCATTTGACAGCCTGCAGCCTATTTGAGAGAGAGTTGTTGAACCATACAAGGAAGAAAAGGTCTATCCCAGATTTGTTAGTCTTTGTATTAGTTTGGGGTGAGATATGGTATCAAAGGCTTAAACAGATCCAGGACTGGAGCAGATCCTAGATTATGAGAATTTCTGTTTGTGCTAATGGATGTTGCAGAGTGTAAAGACAACACTGTGGTGTGGGTGAAAGCCACATTGGGTTGGGGAAAGAAGATTATCATTAAGTAAGGAGTTAAGGAGTAGAAGATTAATGCATTTTTCAAGGATTTTAGACAGAGGGGATAGGATAGGATAGCAATAGGACAATAATTAGTGAAGTCAGTAGACCTATCACCTTTATGTAGAGGCAAGATATAAGATGCTTTCCAGACTATGGAGACATAGCTTTCTGCAATAGAGCGGTTGATTAAGATGGATAGAGGGTAGGCTAGGATGCCAGCTGCAACTTTGATGTATTCAGCTGGAATGTTGCCAGGGCCCAGTGTTAGTTTTAATTATAGGAGAAGTTTTTTGATTGAGGAGGTTGGAATAGGTTGAAGAGAGATTTTAGAGGAGTGATATTATCTTTAGGTGGTGGATTTGAGGCTTTGTCTTTTAGGAAGGATGCTACTGATTGGCTAAAGAATTAATTGAACTGGCTAACTATACTATTAGAGTAGTTATTAGGTGTTGGAGTAGGTTGGGTGGTATTGCCTTGGTGGATGAATTTATTTATTGGTGATCTGAACATTTTTGGGTTTGCTACTCTGAAGTGTTACAGGTTAGTATAGAACTTTTTTTGTCAGATTTAACAAAGTTTTGGCTTAATTTATTAATTGCTTGTGTTTCTGGAGGTTGTTTCAGTATTGTTTTTTTTTTCCCCAAAGGAGCCAAGTATTACTTCTTTCATTAAGACTTGTTTCTGTATTAAGTCAGGGAGCATGGTTGAATTTGACCCTTTGTTTTTAACAGGTCCATGTTTGCTGAGTATATTGAGAAATATGTTATTAAATAGAGAGAGACAGTGTGTCAAGAAATTATATTGAGTTTAGCTGAGTCCAATTTACCACTTGTAGCTCAGCATTAAAAGAGGTTTTGTCAAAGTTAGATATGCTGCGTGATAGGTTGTAGCACTGGGTTCTAGCGGTAGCTCAATGTTGGTAAGAATCCAATCATGGGTGCTTTGTTCATCACCCATTCTGTTGAGTCCTGTTGGTTTATTTATAAGTTGAGAGAAACTACAGAAGTTAATGTTATTTGTGGGATAGTCCTGTTGGCAGGATGACTAGTCAATACTGAAGTGACCAACTATTATGTTTTCATGGCAGGTATTATTGGCCACCCAAGAGAGTATTTCTTCAAAGGTGTCATAGCTGTTGCCAGGGGAGATATATGCTCCTATGATGGTTATATTTGTCTGTTTATTTTTAGGGCTATATTGCCAAATGTAGGAGGAGTGAGTGGGTAAGTAGTCAGACTGAGATTTTGTTTACATATTATGGCTACACCACCTGCTTTCCTTTTTATTCTGTCACATCTTTGCATATTATAGCTTGGTGGGACCACTTCCTCATTATGAGTTACTGGTTTTAGCCATGTTTCTGTGGTTATCAGAGCATCAGATAATAGGCAGTTATCCAAGCATGGACTTCAGGAATACTATTATATATGCTTCTTGGATTAGCATTTAAGATAAATAGACTCATTGAACAAAGTGAGTAGGCTAGACTGGAAGAGTTTGTTGGACCTGGGTTTGTGTGTGCATATCACAACTAAATTGTACATTTTTGGGGAAAAGTGATCGTTGAAAAGCTACCATGATTCCATTAGGTACTTGGGGTATTTGTTGGTTGAATTGGGAAGATGGAGGAACAGTTTGCACCTATAGAATAGTGTACTGGAAGTTTGAATTAGGGAGGAAGTGATGGGGAAGTTGATGGTAGTTTTATTGTTAATCAATTAGTCATTGTAAGGAGAGGTAATAGGAAGTTATGTAGGTAATAAATATTAAAAATGGGAGACAGAGTACATGGATGATTTTCATGATGAGCTGATGTAGTTGAGTATAGCTAGAATAATGCATAGGCTAGGATGATAGAGCAGAAGGTGGTCTGTGTGATAGGTGGTCGGGAATAAAGAGAGGGTGTGGAGGTGGAGTGGGGCAATTGTAATAGGTAAATAGGAGATATATGCATATGGAAGTGTAAGGTTAGTACAGAAGTGGGGGGGAGACAGCTGTGTACTTTGGACTTTGTAGGGAATGGATGGAGGACAGCAATTTATATGAAAACTATGATGTAACAAGATGTGGTGGGTTTGGAGAAGATGTAGATGGGATTTGTTCAGTATAAAAGCAAAAGTATTGGGGACAGGTGGGAATTGGTGGTAAGATAGGGGAGCAAAGTCAGCCTGAGTGGTGCAAGAGTGAATAAAGCAGGTTGGGCAAATTCCCAGGTTGTAGCTTCTGTCCACTAGAAACAATCAGTTCTTGATTATAGATGTAAGGTTAGTTTTCAAGTTTATATTTTTCAATTAATGTTATTATAAAATTAAGAAAAGCTGTAGTAATAGACAGTAAGAAAGCATGCTTAACTAATGGACAGATTTTGTGTTAAGTAATGATGGCCATGCTTGGGATAATTACAGTAGCTAAAAGGATTCCATGCCTACTAAGGGTATATCAAGAGAAGGAAGTATAGTACAGTTGAGTTAGAGGTTATGGCACTGAGTAGGTTCCCCTTCCACATTTATTTATTTTTTAAGTTTGAAGACAAGTTAAAAAGTTGCTTAACCTGAGCAGCTATACTCCTTTAAGTGTATACGTGTCTATGTGTGTCGGTGGGTGGAGAGCTGTACTGACTCTAACCATGAATGCAATTCAAACCTGTTTGAATTCTTCTGAAATCCTTGAGAGTACAGAGGTCATGTGCATTCAGAGTCATTAGCAAGTTGTATTGTTCATTCTCTGTTAAGTAAAGCAAGCCAAAGCAGGACAATTAAAAGGGGGCAGACCTGAGACTGATGTGCTTCAAAGAATCATAAACAATCACTTTCATCAATCAATGGCTAGTTAAGTGTTAATTATCTTGAAAAATTAACAGAACAAACAGCAGCTATCAGTGCCTTGACTACACTTTTGCCAGACTTCAGTATAGGAAAGAAAACAGTTATATGTATGACTGATAAGGAGATGGGATAGTTTTTTTCTAGATGATCATCTTAGGTTATCAGTATGGGTCAATCTTCACTGAAAGGAACAATTGCAATATAGTTAAAAGCTTAATTTTTCAAAGGAGAGAGATAGTTTTATGCAGAATGACTCAGAATGGCAGGGAAATCAATTACTTTTGATACTATGTAGAAAGGGCACTCTTGCCCTGAGCAACTATAATCATGTGTGTGTGTGTGTGTGTGTGTGTGTGTGTGTGTGTGTGTGTGTGTGTGTGTGTGTGTGTGTGTGTGTGTCTGTGTGTACGTGCAAGTGTGTGCGTGTGTGTGTTGGGGGGGACATTTATAGGTTAGTCAAAAGGGTAACACCCCCCCCCAACTCTTCACCTTAGTGTATCTGCATGAAACTGGTATATTGCTTGCTTATTACAGATCCATGCCCTCCCCCAAGAACTTCCAGCAAATAGTAAAAAAAAAAAAAAAGACATTCCTTTTATTGTCAAAAAGCAGGTGGCCAGGTGCACAATACACCCTCCTTCCTCCTTCCCAGCCATTCAGGTCCCTTTTCTGTGCCCTGCCCCAAACCCTCCCCTTTTATTAAGATAAATAAACAATTTCTTCTTATAAACTGTAGAAAAGTACTTGCTACAAAGTTTATACTCTGCCTGCACAGAGAATTATGGTGCTCATGTTTTACTTAACATAAAGATTTTTTTTCTAACTTTTAAACTGTAGCACACAGTTTGCTGCAGTTTAGACCACATACGGAGTGCTGCAGCACTCAGGTTTGACCACAGATGCAATACTGGCTTTTAAAAGCCAGTGTTGCATTAAAGAAAAAGAGAGAGATGGGGATTGTGTGGTGATCACACTCCCCCAACATTTTAAGCCTTGGGCAGATCCCCCTCTCGCCCTACCCTAGCTATGCCACAAAGCTAGTTATGTGTTTTTTTAGAAGCTGTGGCTATAATTAGTAAAACATACTCTAGCTGGGCCTGTAGGACATGTTTTAGTCTATGGCTCCTCTACCTGTGGGGAATAAAAAGTGAAGAGTACCGCGCCTAAAAGAGGATATTTTTTATAATTTTGGATGTAGCCTATTTAAAGCACAATTGGAAGGTTAGACTTTCATCTAACTTTCAGTCCAGCTATTAGAAGAATGTAATGGTCTCTAGTAGGTATTGATGGTGGAGCCTCAAGGTTCTGTTCCTTTTTGGCATTTACTTCTTGGAAATCAAAGTCAATGTCAAAGTCATCTGGATAATCAAGTTAGTAGATGACTGCACACTATGAGTAATCATAGAATCCCCCAAGATGTTAACATTCTACAGGAAGGACTGACACAGCCAAATGAATGGTGCCAAAGCCATGGACTAAAACACAACGCAGAGACATGCATAATAGTATCCTTTGGGAAGTCGGCCGCCCTAGAAAACTACACCAGTGATAATACAACCCTAAAAATGGACCTGGCAGTCAGGGATTTAGGAACATATGTGGAGAGTAACTGGATTTTGACCTCTATGTGTCTAGAATAGTATGAAAAATCATTATCTGTTGCTCAGTTCTTAAGCAAGGGCATGGCATCTAGGTTCAAGAAAGTCATTGTTTCTCTATTTTGTCCCTCATCAGACTCATGATTGAGTGCATCACCCCCTTCACTATGTACCTGACCAGGTACATGCAGCAACTTGAACAGCCATAGAAAAAGAATACAGGGTGTAAACAACATGTCCTATGCAGATCACCTCAAGTTCATATCTCTAAACTTGTTTTCTTGCAAATAAATGAGAGGCAGTCAGTGCCTGGCATACCAGGCATCCTTGGCTCCCACTCCGATGGACCTTTTGCACATCCACAAAACCAATAGCATCGGCTGTACTTAATCTAGGGACTTAAAATTTATTTGCGACATAAACAGGACATGTTGGAGATACAGGTATATGTTTCAGAGAATCCCCCTCCTCTGGCACAGGCTTCCCATCTATGTGAAGCAGAGTTCTTCTTTAACCCTACTCATGTGTAACATTGACAAATAGATAGGAAATTGGAAATTCATCCCAGGTCGAGCAGCTATGTCTCTAATAGACAGTGGCAGTCTGTAAATCATACCCTGACTTATATATGCCCCTTAAAATATCCTCTAAGACTCAAAACACTAGCAGGATACATATGACAAGGCTTATAAAGGCCCCAGTGGCATTTAGCTGAGTATACAACTATGAACCTATAAACCCATAAGAACAGTGGAGAGTAAGGTGTTAGCCGACACTGTGGAATCTTGTGAAAACAGGACTCAGCTAAAGTCTGCCTGATATAGAACGTTGTGCGATTTCTGAAAAGTGTTGCTAGCTTTGAGTTAAAAGTTTATTTTCTGAGAGTGTGAGTTGCCGTGATGCTATTCATTTCAAAGGTGATGGAGCAGTGGTTACTTAATGAGGGAGAAATGAGAGAAGAGATTTATCTGGAATGTGAGGAATTGTTAAATATAACTATAAACTTTGCACTGTGGAATTAAAATATAAAGTTGTGTCACGTGTGTTCAGAAATTAGCTAGAATAGCCCATGGCCTACTAAGCATTCCATATATTTTTGTGGTTATTTTGGGCAATGGGGTATATAATAAAATCTCCCATAATGATTAGACATTTAGGTTGAGGAATGAATTGTTTGTGTGCTGACTAAATGTTTTTCTTCTTTTTGTGAGGTTGGTGCTAATAGATTTATAGATGCTATACGAATGTCAGTCCTGCTTTGTTGTGCAAAAATACAACTAGTAAGCTTGGGTTATAGAATTATCTTAAGTATGTGATCATTTGAAGTTCAGATTTCTACATAATAATTAAACCTCATCCACTTCTAGGTCCTGGCCTTTGGGTGATATAACTGTAACCAGGAAGTATAGATAGAGGGGAGAAATATATTTTTTTTACTTTGACTCCATAATTACAATGACATCTGAAGAATAAAGCTATAGGAAAATATCAGTTGGTTCTAATTTAGTTGTGATATTATAATATTCTATTTGGCAAGCAGACACCATTAAAGTGAGGGAGGGTTTGTGTTGTTTTAAGGGTTCATAGATTAATCTGAACTTAAGGGCCATTTTAGCTTAGCTAATGACCCCATGTGAAAATCAAACTCTGCATCTTATGTCTGGAAGTTAGATATCTTAACCATTATGCCAACTAAAGGGGTGGTGATTAGAGGCAGGATTTGTTTTAATATTGCTTTAGAGAGGAAGTCTAAGAAGAATAGAAGAAAGCCTAAACAGAAATCTTGGCAATTTGTATAGAAGTAAGATTTGTAAGGACTGTAATAAAAGTAGTTCGAGAGTGAGTGTGGTATAGAGAACTCAGTAGGGAAAATGTATAGCTCACTGGAGTTATACGTTTGGAGATAGGCCTATTTGCTCTACAGGTCAAAGCTGATATTTAGTAGCAAAAGTGATACTATGTATTAAGAAAGCTGAACATAGGGGTATTATTATTTTAATAGTTTTTTTTAAACAAATGCAAAAATAAGGCTAGACATGATTTAAAATAGCTCCAGTGAATATTTAAATAAAAGATGAGAGAAGATGGGCTATTGGCTTGCATTGCATGAGTGTATATATATACACACACGCACACACACACACACAGATAGATAGATAGATAGATAGATAGATAGATAGATAGATAGATAGATAGATAGATAGATAGAGATATATAGATAGAAAAAGAGATGTGTGGGATGTGCAGGAAGCTGGAGACATCTTCAAGGTTGGGAATTGGGAGTGGTTATATACCTTTATGGAAGTGCTGCATATTGGAGGGAGGAGGTTACATAGTGAAGCTGAGTGAAGTAAGATGGGCTAAGCTCCAGACAGTGTGACAAGAAAACAAAAACGTTATTTCCACATGTATGCAACTATGCAGCTGAACTTAAACAGGACGGCCATGAGTTATTATAATATTTTATTGCTTCATTGGCTAGAAGGAATTAAAACTTGGAGTGTTCTAATCTGACCAACAAAGGGTGACCTACATGACTACTAAAAAGAGAAACTGACTGATGTTATCAAGTGAGGTTAACTGAAACATGTTATAGTAACAAGTAGGAGAATATGTAAAAGTCAGAGGGATACCTATAATAACAACTAGGCCAGTCATAAATGCAAAACAGTGTAGGCACTGTACAGAAATAAATGCAACATATGGGGATAGTATTAGGGGCTAGAGTCACTGTGAACCAGGGTATAGGAATATTTAAGATATTTGCTATGAATAAGACAGTAAAAATTAAAATGAAAAGGGGAAGTGATTGGGCTTGTATTTGTAGACTGTATAGTACTGTGTTGTATTAGGCAAACTTGACTGTCAGACCACAGTGTGATGCATTGTGGGGAGGGGTTCTCCTGCTAATATACTACAGGGCTTTAATTAATGCAGTAAAATTAAAATAAAAAAGGGAAGGGCTTAGACAGGAACCCTATTCTTTGGCCCTATAAACTGTGCTGTGTTGTATCAGACTAACTTTACTATCAGGCCAAAATGCAGTAAGGTGTGGGAGAAGGCAAATCCTAGTAATACACTGCTGAGCCTGCGAGGAGGAGGTACTTGTTTATTGTAAGGTAACAGTGAAAGCAAAGTTGATCAGTCACTCTGTCTACTCAGTCACTCAGGAAGGAAAGCATCTTGACATAACATCATATTTTAAATAGAAAGCTCAGTAGACTCTTGCATCTAATGACGCAATACCTGTTTCCTTCTGAAGAACCTGATGAGAAAAAAAATAATCTAGTGTCTCTTTACCTGACCAGTGACGCACACGATGTCCTACAATCACAGCACTAAAGTCATCACTACCGTATTAAGTATTGTAAAAACAGGTTTTTCACAACCTATAAGGCACTTAGGAGTTTCAGCTTGATTTCTGCCTTCACAGTAAGAGAGGTAGCAGTTAATCCTAATCTGCTGTGCAACAGTGATAACTTCCACTTAGAGTTTGCCTATTGAATATTTTCTAGATCTTTAAGCCTTTCTGGTGCCTTGAATTATTTTATGGCTTCTTCTGAATATAACTGTTATATGTGCATCCTTCAATGCTGACAAAATGAAATGGCTGAACAGAACTCACTCCCAGGGTGTCTTTATCTCATAAACAGTATTTTGTATTCCTGTGCAAATTTCATGAATGGTGTTATGCTGGCATATATCTTACTGCTATATTTCAATGAGTGATATGAAAGTGGAGTCTATATTACCTTGACGAAGATTAATATCCTCAAACCTCCGTCCATCAAACATAAGTCAGCGAATGTTCCCGTCAGTAAATGCTCACATCAGAGAATGTTTTACACAGGGAATGGAGTTAGTTGCCCAGCAGTAAGAAATGTGCCCTTTTCTCCACTATAGTGTGATCTCAGAGTTGCTATATATAAGTATGGGGTGTGGGTTTGAAATGTTATGCTGTGTGCAACGGTCAAAGTGGTGGACAACTAACTCAGTTCCTTGTGTAAAACATTTGCTGAAAGGAATGTTCGATGAGGGTAATTTTTGACAAAGTAATATAAACCCACTGAAGTGGTATCAGGACTGAGCTTCTGTACTTATTTCCATGATGATAGATTTTCCCAGGCACGTGAATCTTTTCATACTCCTGCAGACATACAATACCTCATAAGTTTATTGTTGCACTGAGTGTTGTTTATTTCATTGTCAAGGCTGCTTATTATCCAAGGTTTTGTCTTAAACAGGTTTTGCCCAGGTTGTCACATTGAATCATGGTTGATAAGAGGAAAGCTTGAACTTCAAAACGTACCTCACAAGAAACACCCCATCAACAGTAAGTCTTATTTAACATTTTTGTAAATAAAACTGAACTAAATATTGAGTTACCCTCAGTAACGTATACTAACAGCTGTACCTGGGTTATCAAAGACCTTTAAGATTTCAGTGTTTGGATGCTGAATAATAAACATTTTTGTTTCCAATATTGTAAAAGACAAAATGACTAACAGTACAATTCTCGATATCCTGAATCATGTCTTCATTCTTTAAATATGTTAAATGCTTCCTCATGTAAACATTTTTATAAGAAACAGAAATGCTTTGTTTCTGGAAAGTAAGAAAAATATTCACATGAACAACTCACTTGATTTCCTTTGTGATATTATTTGCTTCTTGTCTTAAACCATTTTCACTTATGGCACTGTTTATTTAGATACAATGCAACATTATGAACATACTTGTATAATAATAAATAATTTGCCTTAGTGTGATACTCCAAGCCAGCTATATGTGACAGAGGAACCTGCGCAGGTAGAACAATTTGCTTGGTGTATGAACAGCCAGTGTTAAGTTAACAGAGAGGGAGACAGATATATATACAGGAAGTTCAAAATTAGGAGCAAGCTTAGAAGTATTCACATGGAGAAGGAAGAGAGAGGAATGAGCAGCAATGAGAGAAAAGAAAGACAAAAAAAGACAAATAAACGAAACATACATGTGGGCAGAACAGGGAGACAGACATATACAGGGAGTTCAAAACAAGGAGCAGACGAAGAAGTACTCCCATGTCACAAGGAGGATGAAGAGAGGAATGACCAAGAATGAGAGGAAAGGAAAACCAAAAAAAGAGAGAAATAAATGAGCCCTATATATATATATATATATATATATATATATATATATATATATATATATATATATATATATATATATATATAAATATAGACAGATATATAGATATAGATATATATAAATATATATTTATACAGGCAATGTTGATCCACAACAAGGTTTCTGTTTCTAAGGCAATTGTATAATTAAATGCATTTGATTGGTTCTCACTGGATCCGATGTACTCATTGGAAGCAAAATCACAAAAGGGCAACTTCAGGTAGAAAATTCTTCAAATAAAATACAAGTACCCTATGAACACAACCTGCCACATTTACTCAACACAATAAAAATTATTAAAACACTTTTCTCCAACAATTACAAGGACTTCTTCAACACAAAGCACACAAATAGATCTTAAAAGGTTTATGATGAATTAGAACAGCGCCCAAAACTTTAAAGTCTGAGTAATGCAAACAGCTAATTAAAGAGATGGGGATGCCGTAATTGTTGCATAAAGCACAATGAGGGAATATACACAGGAATCAAATGTTATAGTAACAGTATTAGTGAAGTGCATAGATATACACATACTATGGTCAAAGCCCTTGCATGCTGAAAATTAGCACACTAAAGCTGCAAGTTATAACACTTAGCAAATCTCAGGACAGGGATATAGACAAATCTGCATGAGCAGCTACATGCAATGAACCAGATGATTCTGTGATGAAGTATACAAATCAGGCAGACATCATGGACACTGCACACTTGAATCAAAAAGGCATGCAATAAATATAGGTCTTGTCTAAATTATTTATGATTTCCTCTTCTCTCAGGTAGTAAAAGGTCTAAGCAATTTTTTTGTTTATTTATCTACTTGTTAATAAGGTAATTGGGTTGGGCTGTTACCGCTGTTCAACCAGGATTCAGGCTCCTATCTGGAGCACAAGTGCAAGCAAAAACAGTTACATATTGTATAGACAGAAAACAGAGATTATGACAATAACAGAGCAATGTACAGATGTTGACATTTTCAGCTGACAGATTTGCAATGAACTATTTGAAATTTTCATGCAATCATGCTTTTATATTTTATATATCTGTTACCAAGGTAAGCCCACGGGACACAAGTGTCCCTTTTCAGAAGCAATCCAGGAACATTTCCACAGAAGGCAAAAAGAGGTGGAAAACTCAAATCCTATATCTTTCATTACAGAAAGCAGTTCATTAAAAATTAGGACTATTAATTCTTAATGATAACTGCAAGACTTCACAAGTGCATAAATTATTAAAGTATATAATTCATGTACATCACTTTAGATCCTTAGGTCCTAAGGCATGGTTTTAAACGTTGTTGCTAAAGTACTCATGTTTATGTAGGTTGAATAGGTAATTTTTTTGCATTGTTCCAGTGCTTCTTGATTTCAGATACAAATTCATAGCAGATTCCAAGTATCAAGGCCTGTTATGGAGAAAGCTATCTCTGTATTAATAGGCCAACAATGATGCCTTATTGCTGTAATTTCTGTGCGAAAGTTGCTGTTGTGATCATCAGTTTATCATAAAAGGGAGGGCAATACTGAAGCTTAACAACTTTATACAGGTAGTTATCCAGGACTAAGATTGGTGTGATGTTTACTGGACGATGAAGCCCCCTCAGAAAAATTACATGCAGGAATATGTTAATGAATCAGTTAAAAGGCTAAAGGGCAAGTCTTGTTTTCCATGGTCTGTAGTAATGCGGAGATAGGAGGAGAGAGTAGTGCAATAATAGCCATTTAATGTTCCAATTTTTGTAGAAGTACATTCCACATGTGGGCTTACAAAAATTGATAGGCTTCTCCAGTAATTTGGCCTTATAAATTGATGAGCCTCATTGTAGTACATTTCTGATTTATTTCAGCATGGTAAGCCTGATTCCCTCTTTGTAATCAAGTGTTGGTCTCTGGCAGTCCCTACCAGTTTGAGGAATCATGGGACTTAGGAGCAAAAATTGCAGAGTGATAGGACAAGATCATGCTGCTCTGTACTTTTATGCAATGCTGACATGAAATTTTTTCAGTATTTACTACAAAAGTTGTTTTATATTTGTTT
The DNA here is from genome assembly GCF_019279795.1 of Protopterus annectens. Lineage (NCBI taxonomy): Eukaryota > Metazoa > Chordata > Ceratodontiformes > Protopteridae > Protopterus > Protopterus annectens. The sequence goes on along the minus strand of NC_056726.1, from coordinate 555,744,874 downwards.
ACTGTCAGCTCTTTGTAGAATTATTTTATTATGGGAAACTCACTGGATTTTAAATAAGTCCCCATCAAGTTCATCTCTTGGATCTCCACATTGTGAGTTCTCCAAAGTCAGAATAATGTACAAAAAGGGAATTTTTCAGCAGCTGTTTTCTACTCAAGATTTTCCTTGCGGATTGATAAAATGGATGGAAAACTGGATTATATTTAAGTAAAACTGCAATAAAATGAACTTTTTAGAAGCACAATTTAATTTCTCCAAGTCTTTTGGGTTTCTAATACAATGATGGTAATGGACTCCATTCCTAAGTCAGAGTATGATCAAAGTTCATAAAATTAGTATTGTTTCATTGTGCCCAAAGTGCTCTTTGCAACACCTGAAATGTCCCCAGAACTGACTCCTTCTGAAATTCATTTGGATTGACTCGTATCAGTAGCATATCTAAATAGAATTGTAAATTCTTATTTATGAGACCCATTGCTCCTACTACTATTAGAACATTGCCTTCATTTCTGCCTGCAAATCCTGGTATTTTATGAATTTGTGTCTCTCTGCATATAAGACACTGTAATCCCTGGGTGTAGTAATTTCAGTGATCAATGCTACTTTTGCCTTCTTTTCATGGACTATTATATCTAGTTTTTTAGCATCTATTTTTTTGAACTGTTAGTAATGGGTGATCCCTTAGGATATAAACTTCATCATTTTCTATAATAATGTTTAGTAGCTCAAGTTTCCAATGCTTATCAGCTACTTTAATATTGTAATTGTTACATGATCCCCAATCCAACAGTCCTGCCACATTATTATGCCTTTCAGTGCCCTCTGCCATTAGTGTACCACACCTAGCAACAAGATGTGCAACTGTTTTCAATTCTGTTTTACAAAACTTGCATTTGTCTCTTTCTTCCACATATTCAATGGACTTTATAAAGCAATGTGTACATAGTCCTCTATCTTGGGTTGTCAATATTAACCTTTCATATTTTGGTTTAAATTCACCTCTCTTTAACCATTTCTGCATTTGGTCTTGAGTGACATGAGGTTGTTCCAAGAGTTTTCTGTATTTACAACTATATTTATGAATTTTCCACATTTCTTGCCTTCTCATCTGATCCTTCACCTTATATTCTTTCTTTCTTTCTTTGATTTTTTGGCGCATTCAGTTGCTGCCGAATTTTTATCTACTTCTGGTTTGATTTCCATTTCCTCTTGATTCCAATATTCTGCAAACTAAGCAGGGAAGTCATCTTAGACTTGCTCTCCTCATGTTTTAAAACTTTCACTATGTTTGGATCTTGTGAGGTCTACAGATATTTATGCAGTCCTACAATTATAGATCTATACATGTAATCGAGTTTCAAGGAGGTCCATACCTCCTTCAGAATGGGAAGTTATAATCTTGGTAAACAATGATTTTTCTTGATTCCAATATTATTGCAAACAACCACAGAATGAATACTTTGATGAAATAAAAAACAGATTTAATAGTCCACCAGATAAATCCACCATATAAAAAATACGAAAAACAATTAATACATCCACTGATTGAGCGCTTTCGTCTCCATTCGGAGACTTCTTCAGAATCAATTAACAATTTAAATCTTTCTCCTTATATGTACCAAAAAATGGGCTGGAAATCCAAATTGAATAATTGGTAACATTTCTTAAAGAACCACCTTGCTTCTCGGTCACCAAACAGTCTTTTCATATAATACAATATGTGTGATACTATGTAGTATTTTAATACACATACAAAAAACAGTGGGTAAACACTACCCAATAATTTTATAACCTCACATCTCAATATAATAAATTAAATTAGAATGTAATTTATATATATAATATAGTTTTATAGTTTAATATAGTTAGGGTCAAACAGTTCCAACGGAATGTACACAATCCCGTATATTTCCAACCTGTGTCTGCAATCACCCCCAAAAAAATGAAAGCCAGTGTGTTTATATACAAACATTTGATATATTTAAAATATGTAAAAATATATGTAAAAAATAAATAAATATATATATATTTTTTATCACACATATTTATATATAAAATCAATGTATTTCTTCTGAGCATATAACATATTCATATATAAAATCAATGTATTTCTTCTGAGCATATAACTGAACTATAAAAATAGTTCACTATCAAACTACTGTAAAAAATTATTATAAAAAATTATTACAAAAAGCACATACCTGATATTGGTGTATAGTATAGGCTTATTGCATTTCTGATTATACTCCATAGTTGTCTGAGTGAGATAAAGGTTATTACTTGCTGACTACTACCAGCATGGAGCTATTTTCTATTTTGGGAATTTTTCTGGCCTTTGTCAGTAATTTGTGCAACTTAGGTGGGAGGAAGGGCTAAGTGTTATATTATTTTACTGAATTACTCAGGTCTTCTTCTTAACAATAATAATGAGTCTGTTTTACATAACAGCTGCACAAGGTACAATATAATGAATCCCTACTCAACAGGTTATGTGCAGCAATTATCACTTGTGTCTGAGCATGCATACCTTTGCAGTAATGAAAGGCAGGTCATTATCACCTTAGCAATAAGTCAGTTACAATATAGCACAGAGTCATTATCACTTTTCAGGTAAAACTATCAGGACCTGTCACTGTTATTCACATAAGTACAACTCATTATCACATTGATGAATGCACAAGCCAGATTGGGTTTTTGTATGAGTTTAGATTCCTCACATAAATATTAGTTTCCACAGCTAAAACATGTTGTACTGTTAGGAAGAAGTATCTTGTCCTAAGGTGTTTAGGATACAGTGATACCAATAACTATACCTACCTGACCTGATTTACAGATCTTCATTCTAAAAATATATATCTCTATGTATCTGTATGTCTGTCTTTTCACGAGTAACATACAGATGCAAGTATCCATTTTATTAATGTAGTTCATATCTTTGTGAATTAATGTAACTGAACCACATATGGTGAAACAGTTGAATGTCTCAAACTATCACTACATACTGCATGTTGTGTTGCTTTGCAGCTGCCTCTGTGCAGGTGAGTAACATTATAGTGTTCTATACCATTGTGTATTTCAGCTTTGCATTCACCCAACATCACAACGTAAGGCAAACCAGAGTGAGGATGACTATTATGATGCCGATCATATTCCACTGGCACGCTCATGCTCACCTGTTCAGAATGGATGGCATTCACCTAACTGAGGAGGGCATTGCGTTGTTCTTGACAAACCTCCACAATGGCATGAGGAGAGCCATGCAAGATTGCTAACATGCAGCTTGTGAGAAGAATGAAAAACACCCATGATCAAGTCAGACCAGTATAGTAAGTAAAACACTATTATGAAATCTGTTGTGTAAAATTCATTTCTCTGAGCTTGGCAAATGACTCTTATGGAAATTATGATTTTTTTCATCTTTTGGTAAATAACTTTGAAAGGGAGCATCTGAATGTGCCAAGTAATATCTCATTTTGAAGACAGTATTGCTGGTTCTAACATGGTAAAAGAATTGTGCTTGTATGTTTGACACATGTGCAGATTTCAAAGTTTGTTTCGGACTTAGGTTATGGAAATTATGATATTTTTTCATATTTTGCTAAATAACTCTGCAAGGGATATCTGCCTATGAGTACAACATAGAGGCACCATTCTTTTACCATGTTAGAACTATCAGTACTGTCTTCAAAATGAGATATTACTTAGCACATTCAGATGCTCTCTTGCAAAGTTATTTACCAAAATATGAAAAAAAATCATAATTTCCATAACCTAAGTCTGAAACAAACATTGATGTCTGCACATGTGTACAACATAAGGCCCAATTCTTTTACCGTGTTATAAATAATCTTTTCAAATGACGTATTACTTAGCACATTCAGATGCTCCCTTGCAGAGTTATTTAGCAAAATATGAAAAAAAAATCATAATTTCCATAACCTAAGTCCGAAACAAACTTTGAAATCTGCACATGTGTCAAACATACAGGCACAATTCTTTTACCATGTTAGAACCAGCAATACTGTCTTCAAAATGAGATATTACTTGGCACATTCAAATGCTCCCTTTCAAAGTTATTTACCAAAAGATGAAAAAAAATCATAATTTTCATAACCTAATTCCAAATGAACTTTGATATCTGCCTATGAGTACAACATACAGGCACCATGTGCCTTACTATAGAGTCTCCTATTACTAGCGTGTTAGGTATGGTGTTTTCCCTTAAGGGCTGTTGTGAGGCACACTGTTGAGGTGAATTATGTGTTTTCTGGCTTGTGTTTGGGGGTGCAGGTTGCTTGCTTGTCTGCTTTGGAGGGCACTGTTTCTTTTTCAGCTTGGTACCTAGTGCCTCCGAATATGTTTTTGTATATTTATATGTATGTTTTGCCAGTGCTTGTTCTGTAGATTCATGTGTGACAGGTGTGTGATGCAAGTGTGTCCCTTATCCTCTTGACTGTCTGTTACAGTCATGCGTTGAGAGCGCTTAGCCTCCAGTCTGACTGTGTATTTGCATCTCTCACAAGTGTTTGTGTCTAGAGGTAAGAGGAGACGGTTGTCTGTATACATGAGGCAGTTGTGACATTGCCTCAGGATGCCCAATTCCACCAGGTGAACTGGAGAGTACACCTGAAGCTGACCTCTGGACATGCTTTGAAGAGTAAATTGAACTTAAGTCCTGCGGACGATCGAGGATCTTAGAAAAAGTAATATGAAAAACTTTCTACCACCAATTAATTTCATCATCTTTTTCATTATTTTTTCCATTGTTCCTCTCCAGTGTTATATTTTCTAAGCCTCACCCTAATAGACAAATCTCATTCATTTTAAAATATATTTTGGAAATGTTTCCTCTGTTTCCCAAACCTTTTTTTGTTATATTCAGCCTTACTCTCTTCGGCATCTTCTTAATCCTAATCATAACTTAATTTGTCCAACCTTTACTTATAGGTGATTACTTGGCTAATGACCCCAAGGGGGGCGCTTTTTTAAGTGTAGTCATGCTTCCCAACTGTATCTGATAGTTTTAAGGGGAGTATGTAGGCTTGGGCATGGGTGGTTGAGCATTTACAGGTTGCCCCTGTCTAATAGAAACATAGGTACCAGACCAGTAGTAAATTTCCAATTCCCCATCCACTGGTCCATCTTATGCTTGAGTTGGATTAAGGAAGAATTTTATGTTACAGATGAGGAGTTTTGGGCATACTTTTCTTTCCTTTGTTTTATGAAATATTTATACTGGGATTCCACAAGGGTGGCATATTTTTGGAGCTTGTCCTATGTTTATTTTGGGTAGGTGCAGCTTTCTCCATGCAGCAGTTTACATGATTGTAGAGTTTTTTTGTGAAGAATTCCACATAAGCAGCTGTGTTCTTGGGGGATGGAAAGCTTGAACTTTTGCTAGATTGTCACTTGGTAGTAGGTAATTAGCCTTGCAAATTTTTTTAAATTTTCTGGGGTTTGTTGAGGTTCCAAGTTTAATATTTATTTCAAAGGTGACAGTTTTATGGTCCAAACTGAACAATGAAGATATTACACCAGGGGGTGTGCATCATTCCTCCATGTTTTTGAAAACCTGGTCAAGAATGCTTGCACCTCTGGTGGGCATGCAGCCTAACTGTCCCCGTTTCTTTTGCTAACAAAGGTCAGTAATCTCTGGGCTGCATATTTGAGGTGATGAATGATTCACAGTTAATGCTGAGGTAGTTAAAGTCACCCATGAATATCATGCTGTATTGAATGGAGAGTGTATTTAGTTCATTCAAGTTCTTGTATGGACTTTCTGGGTTATGGAGGGAGAACTATATCTTGCAAGGATATGGTATGGTGCTTTACTTATGGTAATGTGGTCATGAAGAAGCTGAAGTGTATCATGCTGTTTAACCAGTCTTGAGGTGTGTCCATGTTTAATGTAAACTGAGACTTGTCTACCTTTAGACCCTACCTATGCAGTAACTGGTATAAATGTGTGGAAGGTATTATAGCCTTGCACTGCCAGGGTGCTCTCTACAGCTGTAACCAAGTGTTAGCAACTGCACATATGTCTTTAGTCTCAAGGATGAGGACAGTCTCAGTGGAGTTTCATGCTTTGACTCCTAGCATTGAACAGCAACAACTCTGGATTATTCTGAGCTAGTTTAGCTATGCTGGAACTTTATCAGGTTTGCACTGACTAAAAAAGGCACTGGAGTGGGCAAGTTTTAGCCAGTATTAGATATCTAGGGGTGACAGGTACAGACCATCTGTGGAAATGCAGCATGGTCTGTCTACCATATCCTCTCAGGCAGAAGAATATTGCACCCCCTTGGAGTGACACCAAAAACAAAGCCAGTTATTAAACTCAATTATCTTCTGTTGGTACTATGGTATCATCCTTGGAGAAGGTAGGATGCTGCTTAATGCTAGGGTCATACCAGCTTATGAAGCATAGCATGAGAGCTCTATCATGTCTCTCTTTATAATGTCCAGTGAGGTACTTCACAGGTCATTAACACCCACGTTGTCTTTGACAGAGTCATAGTGGTACTTGTGGTGCATTGACTTGAATACATGCATGATCTGGTGGATCCTGGACCCTAACAGGCAGCGGACCATGACTTTCTCCTTATTTGGCCTGGTAAGTGGAAAATCTGTGTGCCTCACAACAGAATCTTGTGTGTCTTAAATATTGTGTTTTGTGATGGGCATAGAGATTGAGACACATCACAGTGAATTGGTATGTGTTTTGGTATGTGATGTCTTAGCAGAATGCTCTAGGCTTTGCCAAGAATGAGTTTTGTGTTATTCTCTCCAACATTACATGAATTGCTCAGCTCCTGCTTTTCCTTAAACCTCACTCTTCTTCCTGAATATTATTCTGCAAGTATTTCCCATAAGTTCTATTTATTTTTATGTAATTTGCTCCTTCCCTTTTATAACAATCCCACTTCTAGTACTTTTATCTCCTTTGCAATGTTCATATCAATTGTAAATGGTTTAGATTTTGATGTAACAAAAAGGACTAAGAACCGAAAACAGATTTAAATGATGGAGTTTCTATGGGTAGTGGTTTAAGACTATGTTCATATATAGTTTGATGGTTTATCATATTTAGTTTAGGAATGATTTTTTATTCATGTATTCACATTTTTTTGGCTAAGAATGCGTAGTAGATTTATATGTGTTTTAACATGGTGCTTTTAAATGAAAGTGATGATTGGATATTTTTACCCCATGTGAATAATGAGAGGGCTATTTAAGCAGAGTGGTTTGTGCATGTTTTTTTTTTTTTTTAATTCTGAAGAAGTCTTATGTTACAATAGACGAAAGTGCTCAATTCCTAATAACTTCTTTACAGGTGTTCTGTCTCTGCTGGCTGGTTTTTGGTTTTTGGATTTAGAACTCTGTTTCCGGTTCTTAGTCTGTTTTGTTATGTCATCTTTGGAACCTGTTACTGGAAAAAGGGGCATTTCACTGATGTACAAAATTAAGAGGTGCAGAATTTAGGATTATTGATTCAACTTATTCAATAATTTTTGCAACAAATTAAACCTACTTCGGATCATTTAAACAGTGTCAGGAATGCCTCTTATTCTTCCTCTGTTCCACCTGGACAAGGTAATCCTAGCTTAAGCGGGTCTATATTATAAGCACAAAAGTCCTTTTCAGTGAATACGGAAATAGTAACACATATTGCGTGAACCGCAAAAACACCGAACATCCTAAACCACGAAATTCAAAATCTCGAATCATCATGGTTGGCCAACCCCACCACCCGCTACATACTACCTACACAAACAAAATAAATAAACCGCATGCATACACTAAACAAAACCCTACTTCTAAACTAAAGTAAAGCTTGCATATACTACCATGTATACACTTACCTTAACCCGCACCCTAACCCTAAGGTCTGTAACTATCACACACTTACCTTAAGGAGCTATAACCAAACAAAATAAATAATCCACATACATACACTCAATAAAACCCTACTTCTAACCCTACACTAAACCTTGCATACAGTACTATCTATGCACTTACCTTAACCCGCACCCTAACCCCAAGGTCCGTAACTATCGCACATTTACCACAGAAGGGCCAACTATGACGATTCAACATTTTGAATTTTGCTCTTTAGGACAATCAGTGTTTTCATGGTTTGCTGAATACATGTCGATGTTTCCGTATTTGCATAAGTGGACCTTCACGGTTTTAATAGGGAATCAGCTTAAGCACCTGTTTCAACAATGAGGTTTCCTTAGCTTCTGTTGGTTCACAGACTACGGATACAAATGCATTACATATTTAACAGTTTAGCTTAATAAGCTTTTTTCTTTTTGTGATTCCATCTTTTCTGAAGTGGGGACAGTGAAACAATCTATGCTAAACTTGAAGAACATACTTTCTAAGTGCCATAGATTGCAACTTGAGAATGAATACTTTAAAGAATGTTTGCCATTGAAAATTGTCCTTAAAGTACTAAGAAACTGGAAATTCCCCAATGGGCTTCAGCCTTATACTTAAATTGTTGGACCGGCAAGGTTTCACATTAATGGAAGTGCTTATTAAGCACAATTAGAGAGCAATAGACAAACTTGTACAGAAAGCTACTGTGCTTGATACCAATATTACCCATGATCACCTGTGCCCACAGCAGAATGTGTATTTTAACATCTTTATCAGCCTTGACAAAATTTCTAGTGGTATTAAGACTTACAAAGAAAAAAACTTCTTTGGGACCAGAATAAGTTTCAGAAAAAGACTGCATATCCTTTACCTAAGGGTTCTTCTATGGCTGGCCAGGATGAACAGGTTTACACCAATGAAATTTCAGATAATAATGTTCATCAGGATGAATGTCATTCCCCTTTAGATGCTACAGTCCCAAGATTTTCAGAGCAGTTTTGCAACCAGAGACAGTGTTATGGAGAACACCTGGACCATTACAGGAATGAACAAATGAGCTATCAATGAACCAGGGACGTCATCAGGGGAAGAACAGGTCTTAAGCAACTCACTAATTTTGTTCAATGACTTAGACTTAACATATGGAAACTTTGGTTTGGTTATTATCACTAATTTTCAAGGTGACTTTTTTTCTTTACAACTATTCCAGGGAGCCATTTGGAACTGAGAATGCTGATTTATTAAACAAAGGATTTGCATTTGTCCCTATGCTTAGGTCCTCCATAGAGGAATTGTGTGTAGATATTGAACTCTAATTAAGGAAGCTCAATTTAATTATTTATTTATTTATTTTTTTTTATGACAAGGGTATTCCATTTCAACTTAAGAGTTTGACCCGTAAAAGTTTATCTACCCCCCCCCCATACTGGCCTTTTTGTTATTTGAAAAGATGTGCATGTTTGATTTTAAGAAGCTATTACAGTTGAAAGCCAAATGTGGTGACAATAATTTAACCCCTAATGAGTGGTCCTTACTGACAAGATTAAGTAGGGATAAGAATATTCAGGTTCTGAATCCCGATAAAGGGGGTAGAGTAGTTATTTTGGGTTCCTATTATTTAAGTGGACACTTAACTTTGCGAATACTGTTTTGTCAAGCGTGATTACACAAAATGACAAAATGCCGAAAGCACGTAACAGCGATTTTTTTCCTAGGGAAAAAAATCACTGGGCCAGTTTCGGGACTTTGCCATTTCCTCCACTGTGGTGCGATCTCGGAGTTGGTATATTTAAGTAGGGGTGGAGGGGTAGGGGTGTGTGTTTGGATTTTTTTTTTCCCTGGGAAAAAAAAAATCACTGATCCATGTGTTCAACATTTTTTATGTTCAGTTTGTTTGGGTCGATTATATAGCATTCACAATTTAGTTTGTTCGCTTATATAATATAGACCCCGTTATTTTGAACAAGACTGGTTATTTAAATCAGATGAGTCGACATGTTTAAGAAGATGACTTTTATGAAGAGGTTTCACTGAACTATGTACATGGTATTTAACAAAAGATAGAGTATTCACTGCAGGATATGGTTTATCAGGGGCAGATTAGCGGTGAAGATTATTATTTTCTAAATGCCAAGTATCCAGTTATACTTTCTCTTTTTGGCATTCCCAAGGTCCACATGGACCTCATGGATCCTGCAATGAGGCCCATCATGGATGCTGGAAAATCTAAAACACATCCCCTGGCCAAGTATCTTGACATTAAATTAAAATATTATTTAAAGAGAGCTAACCATTTTTGTCAAGTTCTTGGGATTTCCTGCACAAGTTTAAACAAGTGAAGTTCTCTGCATCCATGATTTTTCTCACTGCAGGTGTGGTTAACCTCTTTAATGTTATTCCTCACTCAGAAAGGTTACAGGCTTCTTATGATTTTCTAGTGTCTTTTACCAATTTTGATAGTGATGAAATCAATTCTCTATACTCTTTAATGGAAAGACTTTTAAAACACAATTTTGTGTCCTTAGGTCTTAAGTGGGCAATACTTTCTGCCAAAGAAGGGGGTGGTGACTGGTGCATCTTGTGCCCCAATTTTTGCCAACATTGTTATGTTACAATGGGAATGTGAGCACATTTTTCAAGCATTTCAGCCACCCCCTTGGTCATTCTATGTCCTCTACCTTGATGATATTTGTATGGTTTGGGAAGCAGGACAGGATCGTTTACATGTCTTTATTGAGGATATAAATACTACTTCAAGTTTTTTGAAGTTTACTCAAACCTACAATCCTTCAAACATCAGTTATGTGGACATATATATTACCAAAGATATTATGCAGCAGAGAATCATCAGTAACATCTGTAGAAAAGTAACATACTCCAACAGTATGTTACATTATGCTATTTGTCATCCTGAGTTTCAAAAAAGGCATAGTGAAAGGCCAATTTATTCAGCTGGCATGCGTGATTTTAGAGGATGGAACCTTCTTGGTAGAATGTGATACATTGTGTTCTGTGTTTATTGCCCATGGTTACCTCTTTAGTTTAATTAGATCTGTTAATGATGAAGTTAAAAATAAAAGGGGAAGTGGTTTGTATGCCATTATTCTTAGATCTCAGGAGATGTTTCCTTTAAATAAACATGAAAATTATGACAGCTCTCAATTTGTCGACTGGTTTGTGACCAAATATACAATGGATATTCCAAGAATAAGTGACATTTTAAGAAACAATTGGAATTTTTTTTTGTTTTGACAATATAAATGATGTTATGGGCTTACAGCCTAGATTAGTGTTTAAAAAAGAAAAATCCTTGAAACAGTACATAGAAAGGGAAGAGTTTGTGACTGTAGTTTACATACCAACAAAACAAAGGGCACATATAAGTGTGGGTTTTGTTCTCAGTGTAAGAACATACTAGAAAGTGATAGAGTGGTGACCAATGGCACTAAGGTCAGGCCTGGTTTCTAGTGTAATTGCAATACTCCTGGTATAGTATACCTTGCTCAGTGTCAGAATTGTACATGTTTTATGTGGGAAAAAAATGAAAAGAAAATTTAAAGATAGAATTTACAAACATTTACTGGAAATTAAAAATAAAAAAGGACACGAATGCTTTGTATAGGCACCTTTTTAATTTTACCTCCCATAGGCTTTTGTTTTTTGTCATTGATGCAGTTTATAAAAATATTACGGGTGACCCTTGGGACATTTTATTGGAACTTTCTCAGTTAAAATGGCAAATTAAACTTAATGCATGTTCTCATCCAGGTTTAAATGATGGAGTTCTATGGGTAGTGTTTTAAGACTACTTTCATATATAGTTTAATGGTTTATCATATTTAGTTTAGGAATGATTTTTATTAATCTATTCACATTTTTTGCCTAAAAATGCATAATAGGTTTATGCATGTTTTAACATTTTTTTAAATGAAAGTGTTTGGATATTTTTACCCCATGTGATTAGGGAGAGGATTATTTAAACAGAGTGGTTTGTGTATGTTTTTTTTTAATTCTGAAGAAGTCTTATGTTACAATCTAAGAAAGCCCTCAATTCCTAATAAATTCTTCACCGGTATTCTGTCTCCGCTGGCTGTTTTTTGTTTTTTGTGATTTAGATTTTGATGTCCATTTTTTAATAATTGTTTTTTTTTCTTAGTAGCCAGTTGCATTACACTTGGTAAGCCCTTACTGTGTATGCACAATTCATATCATTTGCACAACTCAAAAGAAGCATTTCCTTAGTTGCAACCATTTGCTCCACAAAATGTCTAACAATGAATTCTGTAGAGATGTTTTTTTTTAAATCTGCCAACTTGTTACACTTCTCAGAAAATATGTTCCCAGATACCTCTGTTTTTCCCATCACACCTCCGAAATTTGCCATATACCTGAGTACAAATTCTCTGAAGTCTGCTTTGAATATGAATTTGCATATGCAAACAATTTCCAAAGCAAAAATTCTAAGCATTCCAAACTTTGCTGCATACTGGGAAACTATACAGATGTCCTCCCATTGTTACTTTGTACATTACCTTTTCAGTCCCTCTTCCCAACCTTTTCCATCCTCCTCTGATTTATTATTACAGATAACGTAGTATTTTATAAGCCCTACAGATTATCCCTTTTTAAATAACAATTTCTGTTCTAGACTTATCTAAAAACTGGTCTTTCACTTAGCTCCCCCTATCCTTTTTTCATTGTCTACACACTGATATCAGTCCCTGGTAGGGAAGACAGTCTCTAAACTGCAGGCCAAACTTCTGTTTGTCCTCATCCCACTCTGTTACCCTTCCATCTCAACTTATTTTCTTCCATTACCTTGGCTTCTTTGCCAATTTTCTGCAGTACATTCTAGCCACCTCTAGCCTATTTTGTATAGCCCTACCTCCAGTCAACTTTAATGGGAAAATTTCCTGTTGATACTTCTATGTTGGTTTTGTTCTTAGAATACTTTCTGCTTCTTTATGAATTTTTTTTTTGTGGCTGTTTTTATTCTCCTTAAGAACCAGTAATCAAAATCCTGCTCTGTCCTTCTTTCTTGAACTCCCACCATTTCATCATTCCTTACCATGTGTATTATTATTATAACCTTCTACTTGTGCTGCATATATGAGCTCTTACTGCATAGCTCTAAATTACCCCTTCAAATCAGGTAATGCTAATCCACCTTCTTCTATGGGGAGAATAAACTTATCCCACTTAACTCTTGCCCTCTTCCCCTCCAAAAAAAATTACTTATCATCGACAACATTTCCTCTGGTTGACCTGAATATAAAACTGAAAGTCAAAAAACAATAGAAAAACTGATGTTTAAGGAGAAAACAGGAACTGATTTTATTTTACTATATCCATAACCGAGCTCTTCCATGTTTCTCAGTTTTTGTATTGTCTTTGTTTAGTCTGTTCCCACTTGTCCTTAGCTGTCATAGCAGAATCCTTTTTAATCCATCCACCTAATTACTTCATCTTGTCATGTCCATAGAAATACGGGTGTTGTTGAACTAATTTGCATGTAGTTACATAGTGTGTTGCTATAGCCTTTGTTTTATCTGTATTAATTTTGTACTCTGAAAAGACTTGAAATGGTCCCAAAATGTTCCACAAAACTGAAATAAACTTTCCTGGATTATTAAGTACAAAATTATATAATCTGCAAAAAAGCTAACTTTTCTTGATTACAGTAGTATTTATATCCTTGAAGTTGTGAGTCCCTTATTTTCTTTGCCAATGGATCTAAATATAAAGCAAGTAAAGGGGGAAAAGGCCACTCCTGGTTTGTTCCTCTGCTCAAACCTGACTTTTTTTTCAGAGTCTGCTTCTCTCTAGATCATCATTGTTCTAATTTTGTCAAATGCTGGTCTCACCTTCACAAAACCATATTGATCTGTATCAATCAATTTTGACAGCACCTTTGCCATTCTCTTAGCTAGTATAAATATGAACATTTTATAATCATAGCTTATAATTGAAACTGGTCTATATAAAGCTTGGTCTGAAGGGTCTTTACCCTCCTGCGTAATGCAGCTTCCACAGCTTTCTTTCAAAATGATGGTACCCGACCCCCCCACACACATTTATTTATTTTATTTTACATTTGTTAACCGGGCTAGTCCACTGGACACATTTTCAGTGGAGGCCCAGGGAGAAAAGTTCCACACACATGAATAACATGTAACAAAAAAACTACAAAGTTTACAAAGTATACTTAGATACAAAATGCAGTGAGTCTTAATTAATAGTAGTATATTCATACACATCAGTCACGTCGTTTTAATTTGTCTTTCGGCTTTTCCTGGTAAGGGGTTGCCACAGCGGAACGCCGGTCCGCTAATGATTGGCAGTAGATTTTTACAAAACACCGAGGTGCCAGCTCAACGCCCAACCTTTAACGAAGGCACACCCATTTATGCACACATGACTTTCGAATCACATCAGTTACAATTAGTGAAAATAGAGAAATCTTACAGTAATAGTTTCATTAGTCTAAAAATATGTATATAATGACCTCTGTCATTGCTGGAGGGAGTCATGTGTAAACTAACAACTTCTTAAAGGTTAATGGGGTCTAAACCATAACAATCTATTTTATTATATTGTATGTATTCTACAGTAATAGAATATAGACCTATCTGTTTCTCTTGAGGTGTGAGATAGTTAAGGTATAGCCTGGTGAAGTGCAAGAGCATAGCCAGTTATTAGTAAGATGCAGTTTTAATACTTTTTTGAACTCCGTGAAGGATGTCATAGTAGTCATGTTATAGGGTAGAACATTCCATATTTTGGATACATAATAAGAAAAGAAGGCATCACCTCCTGTATTATTTGACTTAGATACTGTGACAATAAGTTTGTTACTGGAGCAAAGAGTTCTGTTATTGGTGTTGAGGTGAAGTAGGTTTCGCAATGCAGGTTTTTTTTCTGGTTGATATAAAATTTTATGGGCCAAAGAAAGTTGGTTGTAGTGCCGAAGTTGAGGAAGTTCCAGCCAGTTGAGCAGCTTCAAGGATGAGCAGTGGTGAGATCTAAATGGGGAGTCAGAGGCAAATCTAGCAATTTTGTTTTAGCAGGAGTCAAGCTTAGCTAGGTCTACTTTTCTAAGGTTGGTGAGAATAGGTGAGGCATAGAGGAGGGTAGAAATAAGGTGGGTTGAGATATAGAAGTAGCTTTTGTTTGCTGGGTAAGGAATTGTCTATTTCTATAGGAGGTACCTACTTTTTGTGAACTTTCGTGATGGCCTGGGAAATATGAATATCAAATCTTAGATTGGTGAGAATTTCAATTCCCAGGAGTTTGGTGTGCTCTGTCAGAGAGATAGTAGTTTTGTTACTGGACATGATATTAAAGGTAGAAGTTGATGAGGTGGACCTAGTGCATTTAAAGAGTAGTAGTTTGGTGGACTATGATGTTTGCAGATGACATTGTGATCTGTAGTGATAGTAGGGAACAGGTGGAGGAGACCCTGGAGAGATGGATATATGCTCTAGAGAGAAGAAGAATGAAGGTCAGCAGGACTAAGACAGAATATGTGTGTGTGAATGAGAGGGAGGATAGAGGAATGGTGAGGATGCAAGGAGTAGAGGTGGCGAAGGTGGATGAGTTTAAATACTTGGGATCAATAGTTCAGAGTAACGGTGAGTGTGGAAGAGAGGTGAAGAAGAGAGTACAGGCAGGATGGAGTGGGTGGAGAAGAGTGTCAGGAGTGATTTGTGACAGACGAGTACCTGTAAGAGTGAAAGGGAAGGTCTACGAGAGGGTAGTGAGACCAGCTATGTTATATGGGTTGGAGACAGTGGCATTGACAAAAAGACAGGAGTTTGAGCTAGATGTGGCAGAGTTAAAGATATTAAGATTTGCACTGGGTGTAACGAGGGTGAAGAGGATTAGGAATAAGTATATTAGAGGGTCAGCCCAGGTTGGAAGGTTTGGAGACAAAGCCAGAGAGGCAAGATTACATTGGTTTGGACATGTGCTGATGAGGGATGCTGAGTATATTGGGAAAAAGATGCTAAGGATGAAGCTACCAGGTAACAGGAAAAGAGGAAGGCCTAAGATAAGGTTTATGGATGTGGTGAGAGAGGACATGCAGATGGTTGGTGTGATAGAGCAAGATGCAGAGGACAGGAAGAAATTGAAACAGGTGATCCGCTGTGGCGACCCCTAATGGGAACAGCCGAAAGAAGATGATGAGTTTGTTTTTTGCAGGGATAGGATGAGCTGGATTGATATTGGATAACAATGTTTCTATAGAGAGGAAAGATTCCTGAGTTAATGTGTGAAATTCCTGTAGTGAAGCTGCACAAATTAATGTAGAATCATTAGCATATTGGATGACAGATGCTTTGGGAGTGGAGGAATGAAGCTTATTGGTATAGAGGTTGAACAGCAGAGGGCCTAAAACAGAACCCTGGGGGCACCAAGATTAACTGGGAGAAGGGAGGAGAGTTCTTGTTTCCACAAGACTGCTTCTTGACAGCCAGCTAAATAGCTCTGCAACCAGGCTATGGCAGGAAGAGAGAGTCCTAATTTGGACAGTTCTTTGATAAGAATGTCATGTCTAACCATATCGAAGGCGTTTGAGAGGTCAAGAAAAGTTACAGAAAAAAAATTACCAGCATTTCTATGAGAGTTTACTGTATTGGAGAAGGTCAATAAGGCAGTGGTGGTACTATGGAAGTGTCTGAAGCTGTGCTGGGTGTTTGATAAGGGCCTGTGTGTGTGCAAGTAGTGAATTATTTGGAAGTGTATTCACTTTTCAAGGATTTTTGCTAGAGGAGATAGAATTGCTATAGGTTGGTAGTTTGTAAGCTCTGTGGAGTTACCTCCTTTATGTAGGGGGATTATCTGAGATATTTTCCATATCTCTGGGACAGTGGCTTCTGAGAGGGATCTGTTAATTAAAATGGCTATAGGGTAGCCACTGCATCTGCAGCAATTTCTAAGAATTCCCCTGGTAATTTGTTAGCAGCCAGAGTAGTGGGCTTAAGTTTTTTGAGGAACTTTTTTATCCTATCTCTACATACTGACTGGAATTTGAAGGAGCTATTCCTTATGGGAGTAGTAATGGGTTCAGAGGAAGGCTGTGTGTGTTGATTTTTTCTGTTGGTTGGCTAGGGTCAGTATTGTTTCAGTAAATAATTTATTAAATTGAGTGTGAATGCTGTCAGAGTAATTTACTAAGGTGGGAGATGGTGTACCAGTTTTGCCTGGTAGTAGTAATTTGTTAATGGCTGCCCAACATTTTTGTGGGCTATTTTTGTGCTTGATTTGAAGATTGGAATAGTAATTAATTTTGTCATGTTTTACTAGTTTCTTAGCTTTATTCCTAAATTCCTGATATTTTTGTTTTGCAGCTGGGGACTTAACAGTTTTCCAGTGATCCCATGCTTTATCTCTAGCTTTGAGGAGGGCTTTGATTTCTTTGGTAAGCCATGGAGTGGGATTAGATCTGGTTCTTATGGTTCTAGGAGAGGCGTGAAGATCTAATACATTTACAAAGGTGTTATTAAAGTAACTGCGTCATTTAATTCCACGTATTTCAGGGGTGCCAAATTGCAATGTTTTAGTTCTACTGTGAAATTGATGGGGTTAAAGTTCTTTTTCTTTGTAATAAAATGATAGACTGTACCATTGAGATTATGGTTGCATTGTCATAGAAGGAAGGTTGGCAGATGGTCACTTAGACCATCAGGAAGGCAACCTGCAAAAGAGGGATGGCTAGGCTTATTAGTTAGAATCCAGTCAAGGATTGATTCCCTCTTAGTTGTCTTGTCAATTATTGATGGTGTTTGGATGGCTTGGATAAAGCCATGGAGATTAATATGATTTGTTGGGATGGAAGAGTTACATGCTAGCCAATCTATATTAAAATCACCCAGAATGATGGTTTCATTTTGGAAAGATAAACAGGGCCAATGGAGCAGATTTTCTAGAGTGGGTATATTTTTGCCGGGAGGTATATAGCATCCAATGATGTTTATTAGTTTTTTGGATTTGAGTTGCAGTTGGGTGAACAATATTTCTGCATTGTCAACAGAGGGATACTGTATACTTAGCATTTGTACTGAAAGATGGTTCTTAAATAATATAGCAATGCCACCACCTTTTTTGTCCTTTCTATCCTTCCTTAGTATATTGTATCCTGGGAGAATAATTTCATTGTCATTGATATATGGCTTTAGCCAGGTCTCAGTTATAACCACTATGTCTGGCAAGTATAGAGAAAGCAGGCATTCAAGTCATTGATTTTGTTGGGGATACTTCTACAGTTTGCATTTAGAAACAGTAGGTCAGTAGTTTTCCTAGGAAGTTGATTTAGACTATCGGGGAGCAGGGGAATTTGCAGGGGGGTAGGTTTGCAGTAATTGTTGGTCAAGGGTTGGGATGAATATCCCCAGAGCGAGATAGTTTAGAGGCAATGTAGAGAATGGACTGCAGGAGTTTTGTGATTTTTCTGTTGAAGTTTAGGGAGGGTCGATGATATTTGGGGTGAGGTTGTATTTTAAAGTATGAGTAGTCGGTGGGCGATAGGGTAAGGATAGAGGAAGAGATAGAGAAGAAAGATTGAATGTACTTATGATGAGAGGCAGCAGTATCTGCATAATGTGGGGGTTACCTGTAGGTGGGTATGGCAAGAGGTGAGGAGAGAAAGTTTAAGTACTACAATTATGGAAGTAGCATGTACTAGTAACATGCTAATAAGATGAGTGGATTGTAGTCTTTGTGCAGCGTAGGGTTTGGGAGTGATAGTTGGTGTATCACTGATAGGAGGAGTAGTAGAGTGGAGTTAATAAAGGGAGGGGCTTAGGAGGAGATCTGGATGATATGGATAGATTTACGTGATTGGTAATGAGGTGGGAGGTGTGGTTATGTGTAAAGATAAATGTAGATCAGTGGAGAAGGTAGGTGTGTAGAGAAGTGTTAGGATAGTTAGAAAATACAGGCAGAGAAGGTAGGGAGGGCTTAGGGGTGGTAGTAACTATAAGTAGTGAAAGAGTTTTAATAGAAAAGCCAGTAACATTATTATGAGAAAGAGAGGTGTAAGGCAGGTTCTGGTTGGTTACCAACTACAGCGCTAATGGCAGATAAGAAATACAAGATTTATTTGCAGTCCCAAGGTATAGTTAGAGTCAGTGAGACCTGTGGTTTTCCTTTATGGTAGATGCCTGCTGTTAACGTGTGAGCTGGTGGGAAACCATGAAGTGGACTGCCAAGCTGGGTAACTCCAAGCTGTCTTCCAGGGACCCCAAGTGTAATGGCTGGGTAATGACCTGTAAAGAAAAGATATGGGTTAACCGGATAGTTCAGGAGATGCAGTACATGTGGTTTGGGGGCGGGGGGGTAAAGAGAGTGGTAAGTACAGGAGATATAGGCAGCAGGTTAATATCCTCACAAGAATCAGCAGAGAATACAATAAAATGTGCAGTAGTTAATACAACGTATATCAGATAGCAATTTACCTTTGCTAATACTTCAACAATAAAATGTCCTACACATTGACTAAGTCAGTTAACAATATCCCTTACGATAATTAGGTCCAAAAGTATACTTAGAGTTGAGTGCAGCTATAAAGACTAATTAGTACTTTTAGTCAAATTAGTATGTAATAAATTCACAATATAGTCACTGCTTTTGCTAGACTTTAACTACACCTGTCAGTGAGATAGCTGACCACTATACACTATGCATTAGATTGTTTTGGTAGTGGTAATAAGCTTTGAAATGAATACAGTAGCATACACCATGGAGCACTATACAATCATTACGTTCTTGTTATGTCCTTCACATAGGTAGCTGCAGTATATATTGTAAATACAAGTGTTGAGAACAGCATTTTTATATAGTACTAGTAGCCAGTGATTCTTTCTAGACAATATTTGCAGCGGTAGTATTTCTACATTGTACATTTACTACTGCATTCAGTCGCTATTAACAGTATTATAGTGACAGTGCTGATACTTTCTAATTAGGCCGTGAGAAGACTTAAGTGGAATAAACTTCAGTTTCTAGTCCTGTAGATGAAGATACTATAATATATGGTCACAGAAGGCAATCACTCTAACTCCTTCAAACTAAAGTCTTTGCCTGTAATGCCCACCAGTTCCTTTAAGTTATATTAGCATCAATCACCAAAAATTTGCTTCGTAATGCTCAGCATTTCCAATAAAAATTGTATTAGCAGCAATCTGTAATAAATGTGGTTACAAACAGAAAGAGACACAATTAATACACTTTAAATTAAAGTAGCAGCAGTCACTACAATCTTTATAGCACACAGAAGAGATACAGTCATTACTGACTGAATATTCTGTTGCAGCACAGAGTGCTAGGAAGATGCTCTTATGGTTGTCTGATTGCTTTAATTATAAAAGGGTAGCCAAAAATGTGCTAAAAACATATATTTTAAAATACTGTTAAACAAAGCATCCAGTTGTTTATTTCCTTCCCTCCCAACTTCCAAACTCCCACAGGAATATAATTTGTTCCTGGAAACTTCCATTTTGATTAATTTTAGATCACAGATTTTTTAGCTCATCCGTTCATGTCCTAGCTTGACACTCTTCTACCTGTACTCTTAGCTTAATTAAATCTTCCATTTGTGTCTTTTCTTGGTTTCTACATTTCTCTGCTTTATAAGGACTTATAACAGTTCTGAAGTATCTCTAATTCCTCTATAGGATATTTGGTCTCCTATAGTTTACATAAGTTTGGCAATAATCATATCTACTTTCTGTTGTTCAAGATGTTTATTATTTTGCACTGGAGTTGTAAAAACAAGGTGCTTAATATCACCCTTCCCAAGATCATGATCATTGCCTATATTCTCTTTCATTTTCAGTTGCTGAGAGGTGATCTGTGTCTTGGTTTTCAAGTCATAAAAGACCCAGTGATATTTGACCTCCTATTTCTTTGCAAAACCAGTGGCTCTACAAACACTTACACTAAAGACCCAAATGTGCACCGACAAATAAACAAGACTCACTGGAGAGATACGTTCTTAGCTTAATGTATTCCTAGCCTATGGAATAAGTTACCACTATAGTTTAAACAAAGTACTTCTTTGGCTACCTTTAAGAATACTCTTGATGACTTTATTGGAAGACACAAATTTACGCCAGGGGTATTATATATGGCCCAGCTCAGTTTGGGAGGTGAACACTAGTAACTGGTTGAAACTGGGGGCAAGAACTTTATAGTTTGTTTGTAAAGAAAGTGTTGAAAGTCAGAAAAATTCCTTAGTGTGGAATTTATCATCCCATGACCTAACAACCACTGACATGGAGCTACTAAAAAAGGGACTATCTTTTATTCCAATGCAGAATTCGGACTTTGTTGAGGTAATTTTAGGTTTAATGACCTTTACCAGAAATTTGATATTAAAGTTGAATTACAAAAGTGCTATAATTATCGATGGTATTTTTTCTTGTAAAGAAACCAGTACTTGTGCTCCAGTACTACATCCGTTAACTAATGCTTTTGAGAAATTATGTGTAGAAGAATTTCATATGTTGAATACTACTAAAAGAAAGTTTGTTAAAAGTTCTAAGTTAACATGAGAAGAGTTTGCAGCATTACGAAATTTGCAAAAGAACACTGATATTGTTATAAGACTGTCTGACAAGGGTGGGCCGATTGTTACACTTGACAATGAATGGTATGAAACTAAAATGAAAACTAATACGAATTTTTATGTTGAGATTCATAAAAGTTGTATTCATTTTATGGTAAACAGCATTACATGTACTTTGGTTATTGATAAATCATTGATTATTTTACTATTAATGGATGCTTACTAGTAAAATAATCATTGATTATTTTACTATTAAGCATCCATTAATACCCATTATTCAGGGCCTACCTAAATTATACAAGAACAAGTACATCCTCCTTTACGTCTGCTAGTTGCAGGGCATAACTGGTGTACAGAGCCTTTGCCCATTTACATAGTAAAGACCCTGAGGCCTGTTCTAGATTTGAATATATATATTTTAAAAGACACTCAACATTTTTTGAATGATTTATTCTCTTTTATTCAAGAGCATGATATTGAGAACAATGTGCTCTTGGTCACTTTTGATGTGGTGTCTTTATTTACAATAATACCCAATGATGTTGGCATCAACAGTTTTAAACAATTTTTGAGTTCATATGCTATGTTTACTGAGGAGAGAATCAAAATGTACTGTACTCTTAGACGATAATGTGTTTGTCTTTAAGGATACTTTCTATTGGCAGAAGAATGGTGTAGCTATGGGCACATATTGTGCGAATAGCTACACCAGTGTTATCATGGCTGTACAGGAACAGGAGCATATTTTAAGAGGACCTTATAGTAGGTCCATATTGTTTTACCATAGATTTGTACATGATATGTTCCTTTTATGGGATGACTCTATAGACAAATTTCCTAAGTTGCAGGAGTATATTTCTTCAACTACTTCATTTCTACGATTCTCCTCAGTGATCTGGAATTAAAGCATTTGTTTTGTGAATATTAAGATCATGTAAGATTTCTACACAATTATTTAGGAAACCGTGTCATTGCCATCACTTGCTATTTCGTGAAAGCATGCATCCACCACACATTTTTTAAAAATGTAGTAAAAAAACAGGTTATTATGGCATCTAGTCTGAATGCAGATGACCAAGATTTTCTTGATCAAACCAATGACATAGCTGAAGCTTTTACAGAGAGAGGTTATGAATAAAATGAAGTTGGTAAGGCCACTGAAAAAGTTACAAAGTTAAGAACTAGTATAGCAAAGCCATATTTTTCAGAGGTTCATACTGCTAATATCAATGGGAATGTTTCTAGAAAGGTAGGGAAGTTAAAGGTACCTATGTATTATTCTAGCAGTATAAATTCCTATATAAATGTTATCAAAAAATATTGGCATGTATTAATCACTGGTGATGAGATTAAGGAAATAGTAGACATTCATCCTAAATTCTTGTTCAAAAACATGAAATCTTTGAAAAGGCAACTAT
This sequence comes from Protopterus annectens, assembly GCF_019279795.1. Lineage (NCBI taxonomy): Eukaryota > Metazoa > Chordata > Ceratodontiformes > Protopteridae > Protopterus > Protopterus annectens. Next base: position 555,722,005 of record NC_056726.1, on the reverse strand, counting down.
GCTACTCTAGGGGCAGTGTTGAGTCTAATAATATGAAGATTACTATAACATGTGGAAAATGCCTAGCTTGCAAATGCACTGATACTACAGGAACGTTTATGCATCCAGATCAATGCAGGAGTTATACTTTCAATATTCATGCAACTTGTGACTCTTCACATGTGGTATATTCAGCTCATTACTTGATATGTTGAAAATTTTATGTAGGAAAGATGGACACATTTTTAAAAGATAGGATAAAAGAACATGTGTATCACATTAGCAAATTCAGTACCTTCAGTGCTTTAGCTAGACATGTCAGGGAGACAGTACATTCATGGCCATTGGTAGAGTGTATGAAAATATTCATGGGGGGGGGGGGATATAAGGAATTCAACTGAATAGCTTGAGGCCAAATGGATTAGCAAGTTACGAAGTGTTTTTGCACAAGGTTCTTATTAAACCTATGCTAAAGGCTAGACCCTTATTGAGGTAAGTTTCACTTGTTTTTTTTTTTTATTTGCATATAAGTGTGTTTCATTTCTTCCAATTTTATTATTGGTATTTTAAGTTATAAAGTAATTTAGGAAATAATTAATATGTTTTGTGTTATACTTTAAACATATGTTGTATTTTATGTGTATTTACAAAGTTGTTTTATACTGTATGGTCTCTTTAACCATGATTGTCATCTGATTGGTTAATTATGCAAGGAGTCAGTATTCAATGAGTTGTAATTGATTGTTTTAATATATCTGAAGAAGCAGTCTAACTGTGAAAGTGCTTATGTGTTTCAGATTAGAATAAACGGAAGATATTCTGGATATATTAGATAGGCTGGCCATTCCTGAGTCCATTTTTAATTTTGAAATTATTTGTTTTATTTAATTTTGTGGACTTGGTATCTGGCAGCTTTTGGTGGCTTTTTGTTATTTTATAGTTTGTTTGTTTGAAGCTGTAAATGATTAGCCTAGCATGTTCCTGTGATCCTATGCTCTTGTTCTGTGAGAGTCCATTTATTCTGTAATACTTTGTCAACCCTGCAAATAGTTTCTATTATTTATTTTCCATAGCTCTTCCTCTTTTATTTTTAACATGTTTTGAAACTTCATTTTCATTTTATCCCATTTACTAGCTATCCTTTCTGAAAGAAATTTATATCTTCCCTAATAATTCTCAAATAATTTCCACTATCCATTTCTTAAATCCCTCTATTTTTAAAAGGTAAGTAGGAAAGTGGTGTTAATGCTAAAAATAACTTCACACAACATAGTTCAGCAGAACAGAGTAATGTGCTTTATTAATTTAAAGAACACAAATAAGTGGGAGACACAGCAATCATGGTCTTGCCTCCATGAACACAAAAAACTTTATTTTTTTTATATTGTAAATGCATCTAAGCAAACTATTTTGTATATATTAAACTATAACCACTGAGCAATTAAAACTAAATGCATTTGTATTATTTTGTTTACTAGGTATCTGAAGACCCCTTATCTGTGCCTTTCCTTATTAGCACTAGTTCCAATCTTCCAGCTTGGAATTTTCTATGCTGGCAATATTCATGTTTGCAATATCCACCCTGGAAGTAAAAGAAAACTAAACACAGGACCAGACTGTTAAAAGATGGATTCCCAAAAGAGAAAATATTATGCATACAGTAAACGTTTTCTCATCTTATACTTCTCCCTTCACAATCCACAATTTGATGCTGTGAAACATCACTTAGCTCATATACTTTTGAACGACTGGACAATATCAGCAGGTTTTCAAATGGGTAGATACTTTTCCACACGTAATCTGACATTCATCACATGCTGTTTCTTTCTGTCCTTGACAGGCACAATGCTAATACAGACACTTGGCAAAAATGTTTTATTGAACAATAAGCCCATGCTTATGTTCGGATGGAATAAAATGTCAGTGCAAATATTTTTGATTTCAACCCCTGCCCCAAATTATCATATATCTATCCAACATTTCTTAATACAATTTCCTGACTGTCCTCTTCTTTATTATGATTTTCTTCAATTGGTCAATAGCAATGTCTTTACTCCATTTCTAATGTGCACATTTTGTAATTTGATACTTATTCTAGATTTAAGAAACTTTATGATTAATGTTTTGCACATGAATAAAATGATACTTAAATGCATAATGTTTATTGCAATCAGCATGAACATTTTCAAAATGCTTCCTCCTCACCAAGAAAACAAATTAGTTAACCATGCCCACTGAGAGCTGTTAGCCTCTTTTGCATAAGATAGCTACACAGTCTTCTATATAATTTCTAGGTGATTGCCAATAGCATTTTTTATCAGGAATAAATCAGCAGCACTCCTTTTGATGAGTGTGCACATACTGCCCTTTGAACCAGTCTGTTCTGCAGCACCATGCTGTGCATGGCAATCATTTCAATTCTTATCTGATTTATTGATTCAGTAGTAGCATTGTTTAATATTTCTAATAGTATAGACTAGTTTTCTCAACTCCCAAATTGACTTCACTGCCCTGTAAGTGGGCAGGATTCCTGCTCCCAAGTTAAAACCATCATACAGATCCATATGTGATAATTATTTTAGCAGAGTCTTCTGTATGGCATGATTGTAAACCAAGAAGTGTCTATTTTCCCAAATGGATTTTTAATGTCCTTTGCTTCCCTCTTTCAGTGAGAACTGTGAATTTTCCCTCTAGGTAAAGTCTCAGTATGTGGAATAACATGACCTATATCAGAACATTCTGACCAGTCTATTGGTAACCAGGAGTAATCGTGATTTCCACAGATATAATAATATTATATTCATGCAAAGATGCCATACCCAGCCCTATATCCCATCATATATTTTCAAGTAAAATTGAAGTTGTTTCGTCTGACATAAAGTGTCCCACGTTTAACATAACAGGTATATCCCTTCACAGTCACTGACAATTGAAGTGAAAAAAGTCTACAGGTGGTAGTGTTATGCAATGAATTTAGTTTAGTTTGTCGATTTCTGGTAAAAAGAATTGCACAAAATTCTGCTTCATTGTTTGCCTCACTTGCTGGTATTTGGAGGGTGGAGTTGGTATATCAGCACACACTCAACAGTTACTGACATTCATTATCTGTGTAAGCATATGAAATGCAGCAGAGAACGTGTTAAACTTAGGATGCCAGTCTGGTGTTCTCTGTTTAGTTTTAACCAAACACCTATCTCTGATTTTGGACAAATACTTATCTCTGACAAAAAATTGTTCAGTACCTACAGTTCGATTGTCTCCTGGTGAAAGAAGAAAATGCAGTAAAATGATGATGAACACCAAAATACTAGTCTCAATAATAATATCTTGAAGATCTCTAAATACAGATGATAAACCTTCTTTTTTTATTCCATATAGTATTGATTGCCAAACAAACTCCATTATAAATTCTGAACTGGTTGCAGTTCCACGAGTGATGATTGGTTACTTTAATTATTGCCTAGATCTTAGGACAATTTCCATTCATTGTCCATTAGAGATGATTTTGCTTGAACATTAGTCTTACCTCCGATAATGTTTTGACATTGTTAAAGAATCACTAAGCCTTATTTCTAACCATGAAGACCTTGCTGAAGGTCTCACTTCCTGATATGTTGGTTTCCCGGTATTTTCTTCTAATATAGGATGTAATAGGCTCATCATCAACAAATGAAATGATGTCATCAATATACAGTCAACATTTGTCACTAGGAAGGGGGTTCTTGTCATACAGCACATGCATCCAAGCAGATGATCCATGACACTGGATGGCTGTAGTGGTTACAAGCAAACTCAGAAAGGGTCTTTTTTTTTTTTGTTTTGTTTTTTTTTTTGTTTTTCAAAAATCTTTATTAAGGTTTTGTAAACAATAACAATCAATGAAAATAAACACATGGAACCAAATCCCACTGTAAACAACAAAAAGGTCCCCACATCTTTTTTAAAGACTGTGTAGGAACAGGAACACTTTTTGACAGATTGTACTCTAAACATATAATACAGTTATTTACAAAATGCTGAATAACTTCAGAAGTGTAAGGGGCATACTAATCAATCAAAATACATCATATTAATGCCCTTATCTCCAAATGAGAAGGCAAATGATAAGCCCAAGCCAATTGAATTAGAAAGGAGTGTAGAGCTACTAGCTTCCCATCTGGGTAGTGTCATTAGCTTTATTTTGAAAAGACAACAATTGCTGTAAAGAAATAGGCATGTTAGATTTCTGCAATTGTTACAGAACTGAAGCTTGATCATGATAAGACAATGTAGATTTTCTAACAACCATAGCTGCAAAACTATTACCTTGAGAAATGGAATGAAACATCAGTCTTATGTGTGGCACACTTGACCACAGATTTTTCCTTGGGTGATGGCAGCTACCCTCTTTCTCTCCAAATAGTTCCAAAATAATAAACAACCCTATAAGCATAACATGAGCTTGTAAACCTTGTTACTGTTTTGCCCTTTGTTAATTTTCATGCTTCAGTGATGGCTACAAGTTCAGCTACTTGAGCAGACACATTTTTAACTGTCCTGATATCAATATTTTTTTATCTATATACATGGAAAATGCTGCTTCTAATGTGATGCCTTCCATCTGAACACAAGATCCCTTTTCAAATAGATGTAACTTGGAATTTAGGAAGAAACACATGGCTAAGTACAAAAACACAATTGTGTGTTTTCCTTTGTCAACTGTAGGAATTCAAGAAGGAGGGTTAAAGGTCGACATCTAACAACCTGCAAAGGAGGGTTATCAAGCAAAGCTAATAAATATTTAAACAACTATACAAGAGATAAATACTGCATTTTGGTTCTTAATAACAATTCTTTACAGAAAGCCTCATGCCTGAGAGTTAAGGCAGCTGCCATTTCTATTGTGCAAGCCATTGTGGCCACTGCCCCAAGGCAGTGGGAAGGATTGCTGCTAATGATCAGCATTTGCACTCAGATATTCTAAAACCATCATTTCTGCATTGTGTCAATAGCCCTGCTGCTATTTTATTCCTATCACAATGGAACAGAAAAATATCTCTTTGAATAATAGCATAGATCAAGAGCAGAAGGGTTAGATGGTAAAATTTTCAACTGGACAAACGTTTGCTTATGATGTTCCTGCCAGGGAAGGGCACAGAAGTATCTTTCGTTAGTAATTCTAATAATGGTTTTGCTACTTCTGCATAATTATAAATCCATTCTCAGTAGTAACTTATCCATCCTAAAATACCCTTAACTCTATTAAAGTAGTAGGGCATAGTGCAGCTTGAATAACAGTAATTCTTGAAGGTAAAATTTGCTGGGAGCCTTCTAACATGAGATGTCCCAAAGTATTTGACTTGTGGTTACCATAGGTAGATGTTCATAAGGTTTTACAACAACTCTACCTGGTTCTGCATCTTTTAAGACTCCTACCCCATTGTCATGGGAAGTCCACAGCTGCATTGGAACAATTTCCAGTCCCTCCAAATAAGCCATTGTAGAGATCTGTTCTGATCTAAGTACTGTGAATAGTGGGTCTTCATCTGCACAGATATCATCAGAATACAGACACAAAGGGGAAGTTTCATTTGGAATATCTGAAAATTCCAACTGGAGTGTAAAATAAAATACATTGTAATTTGCACTGGAAATCTCTTCCTAAAAGATTTAAAGGAGCAGTATTTCCTGTAATGAAGGCATGTAGTTTTTTAAATAGAATTATCAGAATGGGAATAGTTTTTTTCCTCTGGGTAATACAAAGAAAGCCTATTTCTTCACATCCTGAACTGATTTCATCGAAAGTGAGAGGTGTTCTGCATTTGATGAGGTGATCATAAATCGAGATGCTCCTGTGTCTACAAGAAAGGGAAGAGCAAAATTACATGCTGCAATAATAACAAAGAGACCTGCTTGGTCCACTGGTGCCAAAGGAGATAGCTATGCCTCCTGTTTATGGCTGCCCCAATGATCTTGCTGCCTCACTGGTGGCTGCCAAGTGGTACTCTAAGTGGGAGGATATCTTTCTGCTTGTTAAAGTGCTTGGATATTTGGCTTAGTGGTAGGCTGAAAAGATGGGTCTATTTGCTAAAGGAAAGGACACTCATTATGCCAGTGTCCACTCTTACTACAATTAAAGCACAGGCTAATATGTAGCCCACGCTGTTAGGTCTGTGCTGAAGTGGGGGGGGGGGGTAAAAATGTTGCCAGTCTTATCCTGGGTCTTGTTGTGGAAAGAATCTAAATCTACCTCTACCTCTTGATTTCTTCTTCTCTGTGAATAATTTTGGATTGCTGAAGTTGAACATCTACTATTTCTTTCCTCTGCTTCTTCCTCTCTGACTATATTGCCTGCCACAGCTTGCACTTGACTAACAATTTAATGAATAGCTAGAATGGAGAAATTTAGACAAATATTTTTGATCGGTTCTTGTTTTGATGGTAAAAAACCTTCTATAAATGCTGCTGACTGCCTATTGGCCACCGCTACTTCTGTAGTTTCTGGATGTCCTGAAAAAGCTTTGAATGCATCTATCGTGCTGAAGATACATATCAATGGGCTGTGCTGTAGTGATTGTGTTAAGTAAAATGTCTCTTGCTGTTAGGAATCCTTCATCGGTATGCTCATTTATTTATTTATTTTTATTTGTTTTTGTTCATCAGGAAAGAATGAGTGGGCAGAGCCCGTTTTTAGCAGAGGCCATGTAGAAAAAGTCCATCATAGTACATTTATATTATCAAGTGAATTTCAGACAATTCTTAGAAAAACAATAGTTACATTTCTCACAAAAACAAACATAATTGCAAGACAGGTATATACATTAAAGTATTTACATCAACAATTTCAAGTATATACCATTCTTGTAGCTCTAAAATCTTGCAGGAGGTAAATGGATTGATGCTGCAGAAGGGAAAACATTGTTGTAACTAAGTTTAGTGTCCTTACATTTCAGTAAAGAAAGGTTTGCAAGGAGTTCAAGATACATAATGAAGTAAGTCAGAAAATTACAATATTATGTAGCAAGGGAGATTTGAGTATTGTGCAAGTTTGTAAATAGTTCAAGAGATATAATGAAATAAATTTGTAGGAGGGGAGCTGAGATATTAGTATGCAATGTTTTTGAATATTATATCCTATAGCTGGCATTTCCCAAATGTTTCTAAAAATATTTGAAGGAGTAGAAGCTTTTAAGACTTCTGGTACATTTTCAATAGAATGGTTTTGTAACTGTATGCATCCTTCTAACATTTTAGCATATTCAGCTGAGTGTGTTCAGACAGGAGGGAGATGAAAATCTATTGCAGTTCACAGGCATACTATTCTTATGGTGGGTGAAATTGTATAACTAGCTTTCTGAACTTCTTTAAAGTGCTTGCCTTAGAAGAGGTGCACTTATTACCAAACCATTATAAATTGCCTATATGTTTTGCCCAGTTACCTGCTTATATTTTAGATATAAGTAGACTCATAGATTAGTACTAGGCTAACTGTCCTCTGGGGGCCATTTTAAGCCTAACCAGTTACCCCATGTGAGAATCAAACCCTGCACCTTGTGTTTCTAAGGTAAGCAGCTTAACCATTATGCCAACCTCCCATCATTATCTGTCCATATTTGATATTCTCTTTTGCATTTAATCAGAACATGAAACAGCATATTGCTATCACTGCTGCTGGAATCTAATGTTGTAAACTGATCCTGTAAGATGGGCAGAAGTATTGGAAGGGACACAGGAAATACCAGGAGAAATATTAGATGGTCCATCTTCACATTATCCCCTGACTCTTATCTCAGAGAGGGAGAGTTGTCTGCTTCATAGGAAGCAAAATGGTCTTAATGGGGAGAGGGAGATGAAGGAATTAGTGGCCAGTCATTGTCAGATGAATTAGGTTGGTTTACTTTTATTTGTTCTAGTTGTTTTGAAGAATAAAGACCCCAAGTACAATGAGATTTATCTCCTGCACATTCCTGTAATGTATTTACTATTCTATTAGCTGCCAGCAGCTGTGTTTTTAATCTAGCTGAATCATAGTCTTCTAGTTGCAGATTCCATTCCCTTATTTTTAGACTCTTCTTGCTGGTCATTAAAAGCTGACCAATAAGAGAGAGAGATACTTTGTTTCCTTTCTGTTTAATATATTTTTTAAGATTTTTCTAAAATAGCCTTATCAAATGCTCTGCCGTCAGTGAACTGCAGTGCACTTTCATTTTTACTGAGTTCAGACCACTTTACCAAATAACTACAGCTGTCTCTTCCATATTTATGAAACGTGTTTAGCTGGAGTTTCAGGCTCTGGCACTTTTAATACACCTACATTCGCAACTGTTGTAAATTTGTTAACACAGTGGCAGTATTACCTACTCATTTTCATCCAAAAAAACCACACTTTCATGCAATACATAATAGTATATCACTGATTAAAACCCATTCTCATTCATGTATATGTGATTAGATGAGCTCTAATACAGAAATATATATTTTTGTGATTAAAACCCACTTTCATGTGAAATATGTATTGTAAGTTGCTCTCATACAATTTAACTTGCTCGATTACAAAATCAATAATCTATTGCAGAGATTGTGTAAAAAAAGATCACCTGTAGAGACTTCAAACTCTGCTGAAGGTGGACAATTATATTGGGTCCTGGTATATCTGAAATGCACCAGAGAGAAAACCAGTCAAGAATGGTGCCACATGATTTCTGCTGCAGCAGCTCACAAACAGCTTGAAAGATCTGAGACTTCATGGCACCAAACTGTTGAAGTTAAAAATGACTTTATACAACACAGCTCTGTAGATTAGAATAATCTCCTTTATTATAAAGAACTCACATGTGCAGGAAATTAAGCAATTAAGGCTTTGTCTCCCCGAGCACAAGAAACTTCGATCTTTTATATAGTAAATGCTTCTAAGTAGAATATTTATAGGTTCATAGGTTCATAAGTAGGTACTAGGCTATCAGCCCTGGGGCCTATACAAGCCTAGCCAAAAAAGTTCCCTGGCTTTCGCCACACAAGAAAGTTATTTTCCTGAGGCCCTGTCTAGCAGAGCCACAGAAGTGATCCCAGGGGTGAAATTCCTAATTCCCAGCCATTTGTTGAGATTTTTCTTAAAGAGGGCTAATGAGGAGCTAAGCAAGCTTTGCTTGACATGAATGAGTAGTCTGTTCCAGAGCATGTTCTGTTTATTGTGGTGGCAAGGTTTAGGTCCCTGGAGCGTGTGGCTCAGAGCGATTGGGGTTTCTTTAAGTGTAGCATGTCCAACATATCTGGGTTTGATATGGCTTTGTGTGTTAGGCAGAGGTTGCCTCTGAATAGGTGATAAGGGATGAAGTAGAGCTGGGGTTTTTGAGATGGTCTGCGTATGGCATCTGTCTGAGGCTGGTAATCCTCTTAGTGAGGTATTTCTGTGTCCTTTCTAGTTGTTGTAGATGTCTTGTGAGGTACATGCCAAATGGGACATTGTACTCTATAATGGATCTGATGAGGGATGAGTAGAGAGGAACAATAACCATTTTTTCTGGAGGTAATCCCCTTTGTGATGAGATGTGTCAAGTAAAAGGATTTCCTGACTACTGTGGTGATGTGATTATCAAAGGAGAGACTACTGTCCACCTGTTTCACAAGGTCTTTTAAAACACTTTTGGTGTTTAGTAGGCTACCCCCTATGGGGTAGGTCATGGGTATACTGTTTTTCTCAAAAGGGATGACAATGCACTTCTTGGTATTGAGCTTGAGGCCATGACTTTGACATCAAGCATCAGTCTCAGTGAGGCCCCTTTGTAGAATGTCCACATCATTAGGCGAGTCTATTATGGTACCTAGTTTGCAGTTGTCTGTGAACTTCATTAGCCAAATATCTGCTGTATTAGCCTGGACTTCTGAGAAGTAGATGCCAAACAGGAGAAGACCCAGGACTGAGACCTGTGGTACTCCATTTGTCACTGGTCTGAAGTTGGATTTGGTGTTGGTTACTTTCACTGTGTGGGTTCTGTCAGTGAGCCAGTTGGCCACTCATCTTGTGACATAGGGATTTATGCCCAGTCTAGTGAGTTTATCTATGATTCCAGAGTGGGGGATGTTTTGAAAGCCTTGGCGAGGTCAAGATAGGCTGTGTGCACCATCTTAACCTTGTCTACGGCTCTGGTGACTGCTTCAAAGAAGTCAGTCAGGTTTAGGAGACATGACCTACCTTTTACAAACCCAAACTGAGTGGGGTCCAGAGTTTGGAGGTTACCTATGTCCTTGTTTATAAGCTCTAAAATTATATGTTCCATGGCATTGCAGACCGGCTCGTCAGGCTAATGGGGCGGTAGTTCCAGGGTCTGTGGTGGCACGCCTTTGTGGAGTGGAATAACTGTCACTGTGCAACATTCAGTACGCACAAAGCCTGAAGTGAAGCTATGATTGAATATGGTACTTAGGTGCTAGTTCATTCTGTAGTTCATGCTGAACGCAGCCTGGGATGTTGTCAGGTCCCACAGATGCTGTTTTTTTGGCTTTGGAGAGTGCGGTCTTTACTTATGCAGCTGTGATTACTGGAGTTTTGCATTCTTCCAGTATAGTGATGGGCCCTTTATTGGGTGAGGGGGAGGTGAAGTTTGCACTGAACCTATCTGCCGGGATGTTGGCAATATCAGTAGGTTCTGTATATGTAGTGCCATTGTTCTGTAGCTCAGAGCAGATCTGAGTGTCGCCATTGAGATTATTGACATAGCTGTAGAATGCTTTGTGGTCATCTTCAGAATCCGTGGCAATTTTGTTTTCATAACTAGCTTTGAAGGATTTTATGAGGGATCTAAGCTTCTTACTGAGGCTGACCAGGGAGTTCCTGCAATCAGGGGATTTTACTGTTTTTTTGCAATAGCTTCCTCCTTCTGTTGCAGAGTTTGTTTATGGCAGGAGACCACCAGATTGGCTTCCTTTTTTTGGAGGATAGCATCTTGGTTCTGTTGGGGATGGCACGATCCATGCACTCATGTATGTGCTTATACAGTGCATTTGTATAAGATTCAGCAGTTGTACCTCTATTTTCCATCTGTATGGGTATCATGAAGATTGCCGCTTTTGTCTTAAGAAGCATGAAGTTAGCTTTGGAGAAGTTTTTTACAGTGGTTTCCTTAATGGGGGGGTGGGGGCGGGATATTGATGTCTAGGGTGATTAGCTTGTGGTTGGATTTGACTAGCAAGGAGTTGACTTCTGACGTGGAACATCAGTTGCCCATATTGGTAATGACCAGGTCCAGGATATTGCTGCCCCTGCTGGGGGTATGAACAAGCTGATCCAGTGCATTGGAATTTATGAATTCCAGAAAGCATTGAGCAAATGAGTTAGCAGATGAGTCTTTTTTGCAGTTGATGGTGGGGTAGTGGAAATCACCCATTATTAGGGTATTCGGCTGTACCTTAATATTGCCCAGTATATCAAGAAATGTGGAGTGGGCATCCTGAGACATAGCGGTGGATCTGTAACAAGCTACAACCTGGATTGCAGTCTTGCCCAGTGTTAGTTGCACTCGGATAATTTTGGATGCATTATGTTGAGCAACTAGCCTGGAGGTCTGGATATCCTTAATGAATATGGACATGCCTCCTCCTTTAGTGATTCGGTCCAGGTTAGGTGGCCGAAAGGTGTGGTATGAGTTATAGTCTGGTAATGCAGGGGTGCTCTCTGGAGCCTTGAACCAGGTCTCCATCACTGCACAGATGTCACTGTTCTCCATTTTAATGAGTGCCTCGAGTGAGTGCATTTAGAGGTTTATACTTCTAGCACTGAGTAGCATTACCCTCAGATTTTACTTGCTTACACCTGCTACAGTGGTGAGTTTGTCATTTGAACTTTGCCTAAAAAAAGGTACTATAGGGGTGGCAAGAGCCTTACCAGTATTCAGATTCCCAGGGGTGACAGGTGTAGGACATCTCTGGCAAAGCATCATAGTCTGTCAATCATGTCGTCCCAGGCAGATAGACATTGGATCCCCTTAGAATGGCACCAGAAGCTTAGCCAATTGTTGAAGTCAATCACGTTGTCCTTGTATTGTGGTATCATTTTGGGTGATGGTAGGATGCTACTCAGGGCTAGGGTCATACCTGCTGTGCTGCAAGATCAGAGAGCTCCTCTATTTCTCTTTTCATGTAGTCCAGGTAGGTACATCTCAGGTCATTCACACCAACATGGACAATGACAGAGTTATATTTGTACTTGTTGTAAAGTGACCTGAGTGCTTGCATTATGTGGTGGATCCTGGCACCTGACAGGCAGCTGACAGTAACTTTCTCCATGTTTAGCCTGGTGAGTTGGACATCAGTGTGCCTGACTGTAGAGTCACATATGAGTAGTATGCTAGGTATGTTGTTTTGCCTTATGGGCTGAGGTTGAGTGGCACACTGATTTTGTGGGTTATGTGTCATTTCGGTAGTGCTGGGGGGGGGCGTGGTTGCTTGCGTTTCAGCTTTGGAGGTCTCTGTTGTTTGGACAGATTTTTATTGAGAATGTAGGTGTTTGTTTTGTGTAACTATGTGTGGGTTTAGGAGGTGTAGGTTTTGATGGACTATGTGTTGAGTGTGGTGTGGTGCAGGTGTTTACCTTCTCCTCTTGATTGTCTAGTACAGTCTTGGCTGGAGAGAGCTTGGCTGCCAGTTTGGCTATATAAGTGCATCTCTCACAGGTCGGTGTGTTGGGTAGCAGGAGGAGAGGGTTGTCAGTTTAATGAGACAATTGCTACATTGCCCCAAGGTGCCCAGATTCATCAGGTGGACAAGGGAAAATACCGGGAGCTGATCTTTAGACATGCCTGGATAGGTGCTTATTAATTTAAGTACTAAAAACTGTTTTCCTCCTAACAAGTGAGAAAAGTTGAGTGCTGCAGTAATTTGTAGATTATTTGGTGTGTGCAATGAGTTTTGAACAAGTGCTGAGCACAAGGAAACAGTTTTGAGTGCTAAAACTAGAAAACTGGCTAGTTCTAAGAGAAAATTAGAAGAGCAGACTTTCTGGCACTCAGAATAGTTTAACCCTAGTTTAAAGGTGCTGTGCAATACACAAAACCTCGCAAACACAGGTTTTTAAACAGAAAGAAATTGCCCAGAATGGCCAATAAAACTAAACATTCTCAACTGAAACCATTCCTCCAGTGACAGATAAGCTGTTCAAAGCTCACCACTCTCACTGATGAACAGAAAAGCTTCCCTCTAATTTGGTAAGGTCTGGGCAATACAGAAACTATAAAACAGCCCAGAATTCAGCAACACCTGAAAACTGGACTCTACTGGTTATAGAAAGGCGGGAAATGAGTAGAGAGCTAGTTTTTTTTTTTTTTTTTTTTTTTTTTTTTTTGTATCTATTAAACTATAGCCACTGACCAATTAAAACTAAATACCTTTTGTATTATTTTGCATGCTAAGAATCTGAAGGCCTCTTTTCCTGTGTCTTTCCTTATTCATCACAAGTTCCTATCTACCACTTTGGAGTCTTTTTCCCTGGCAATATCCATGCTGATAATATCCAAACTGGCAGTAAAATAATCTGGAAACAAGACGGTTTGCAAAAAAGAAAATTTTATATATGCACTAAACATTTTTCCAATTTTACACTTCTCCCCTCACAGTGACAGTGTCTCACTTTTACTTCATACCTGCATTATTATCATTGTCAGTGTCAGTGGTGCAAGAAGCAGCACACTCACTATTGGTGCAGAAGGCTGTGGGTTCTATTCCCAAATCAGGAAGCTGGATTGTTGACACTGCTGTCAGGATAAGGGGGTGATGTAATCCTGAATGTGTTGTTCTTCAGATGAAATGTTAAACTGAGGTCCCTTTTACTTCAGTTGTTGGTAGCTCAGGGGGGTGTAAAAGATCCCATGGCAGCTATCAATAAGAATAGGGGTCCTTTATTGAACACATCATTAAAATATTATTTACAGGCACATATATACACATTTGTTTTCCTTGCTATTTTTGTTATAACATCCTCATTGTTATTCTACAACCACAACCTAATTTTTCAAAATGTGTCTGCCAAAATCCTTTTACCATAAAACAAAATTGTATTCACTCTTTCACTCCAAATAACCCATATTACATAAAACAAGTTCTTAACTATTCTACTCCCACATTCTTTCTCCTTATTTCTATAATATCACTGCATAATCAAATTAATATCTGTATTGTTGATGTCATTAATATTCTCAAACATTGTTCTTAAAATGTTCCTTTTCCTCCCACAAAATAAACACTTTTTCAACTTTCTTTTTATATAGCATGCTTTCCTTTACTAGCAATTTATTTATCATTCTGCATAAGAAACCATGTCATTCTAGTATCTTGATACACAGTTTTCCCTTATTTTAATGGCTTTAATCACATCTTCTGGCAAATTTTCCAATTGATTTACCACATCTTTCTATGTTTCTCTATATCATTAGTTTTTACTTTGCATGATAGTGTTTTTCCTTTTATTTAATTTCGTCATTCACATATTTTTTTACTCTTTTTTTCTTATTCTCATTATCTCTCAGAATTTTTGGTACTTATATTTACACCTTCTAACTAATAAATTGTTATTCTTTTCCTTTATTTACTTTATTAATCTGAAGTTTAAAGAAGTAGAATACACAACTGGAATTAATAACCCCAGTCCCCCTTCATCGTCACTCATAAACAACATAACACAACACACCTCTTTTCACTGGATTTACTCTTGAACTCCAAATGCACAGCTTCCTTTTCATATTTTACTGGGATCATATAAGCATTTGACATAAATGTCATTTTCCCATTAATACCAAATCTACCAGACAACCCTTTTCCTGAACCATAATCTGTATATCCTCCATGGAAGGCACATTTATTTCATTGCTTTTATCAACTTTTCCATTGTATCATAACTACACCATATTTCCCAAATGTAATTCCTATTCCTATCAAAGACACTTCGTTCATTAAAATATACACCCCTGGCCTATTTTTATCCATCACCCACACCCTTACTTTTATCTTTATTCAAGTTCATTCTTATGTCTTTTAAACATCAGTTCAGACACACCACACTTCCATCATCCATATTTTGCTCTTAGCAAGTATAATTATACTGTCTGTGCATATCAAAACTATCAGTATCACCACCTACCTTTGCATCACATATCTAGCATCTTTCATTTTATGTTACTTCCCTCACTATTACATTCATTACCAATGAAAACAATATTCTGTTCATGAAACATCCTTTTCTTATACCAAACTTCATGTGTATTCTTTACTCAGCAACACATTTACTAATATGCTAACTCTATTATTCAGATATACTGACATATACATTCTCCTAATTTTACTACATTTCCATACGTCTCCATAACATCCCACAAAGCATCATGTGCTACTGTATCAAATGCCTTCCTTATATCACCTACCATAAGTTTCACATCCTCCCTTTTACTTACAGCACCATCCCCATTTTCTTTCACAACCAATACAAGTTCTTAACATCCCTTCCATTTTATACCATATAAACTTTTTTCAACACTATCCCTAATCCTTCTTTCCATTCTCCTCTGTAATATTCCCATAAAAATTTAGAATCCATATTATTTAGCATGATTGGCATCCAATTTGTTTACTTCATCCTTTTAATCTTTTTTCCATATTAATTTTTTAATATCCTACTACATAACCCTTCATAAACAAAATCCTCCTTCAACCATTCATAAAGTACATTTACAAAATACACTCTTTGACAGTCCATTCATTCCTTGTACATTCAATATCTGGGTCTATATTACTAGACTGAAACTTTAGTTAGTAGAATAACTAAAGATCGATCTGGTAATATCATAATCCAAAAATCGCGAATGGATGATTTCAAGCAGGAAAGAATTCCCTTGGCTGTTATGCAGATTATGCCCTTTTTTCCAATGTAGAATGATCTTGGAGTTGGTATATTTAGTTAGGGGGAGTGTGGGGAGCACAGCCCCCCACATTGGGGGTGTGTGGCGGGGTGAAACCCCTCACTTGATTTGGGTTTAAAAGTTTTTTTTTTTTTTTACATAGCCAAGGGAATTATTTCCCTGCATGAAATCGGCTATTCGCGGTTTTTGGATTTTGATATTACCAGATTGATCTTTAATAATATAGACCCCAATATCCTACACTATCTGGGCCTGGTAGTGAATAAACAATTACTTTCTTAAGTACTTAATCCAACTCACTAATAGCAATTTCTTTTTAAAATTCTTCCTTAATTCATTCTGGAAACATCTTTACTTTTCATTTTTATTTATTTTCCATCCTTACACACTTATATGTGTTTTTCACATGCTGTCCTGCAACACTCATAATTTTCTTGTGTGTTATTTTTACCTCTACGTTTACATTTTTCATTTCTCTCATTATGCTAATATAATCCTGTACTATTTTACCCATATATGCAGATACTTCCTACCTTGTAAATATCTCTGCCTAAACAGTAATGTCTTGACATTTTCTCTGTTTCTTTTAATATATCATAATACTCTCTTGCATCAGTCTCTGAATTCTCTAATAGATTTTTATTTATTTTGCATTTGTTTACTGTGTAATGTCCAACTGTGCTGGGAGCCCATTTTCAGTGGAGACCCAGGGAGAAAAGCTCCACACATACAAAATAATTTAGACAGTAGACTAAAATAGTATGACTCAATGCAAATTATTAGATTTCTGTAGATTTTCACATACTTCAATTTATCTGTCTTTCTTACATCATACTGCCATTAAAAACATGTTATACTTATTTTTAAATTTAATCCATCATTCAAACCCATGGTTATATGATCTCTCCTTAACTCCAATATTCCTACTGTCCAATTTCACCCCATAATTCCTCATTTATTCTTTTTATTCCCTATCCTATTTTAATATACTTCCTTTCTTCCATCACTTCCATCCAAATTGCTAAATGATTAAAAAAAACTGTCACAAGTGTATAACCATCTGCTACCCACAAATCTTCTAATAATACAAAATAATCAATTTCAGATCCAAGTGCTTCCCCTTCTATAAGGCCATTGACTTTTATTCCACACAGCAAATTTACCAAAGTTTATCACTTCCTGTATTTTTACATCTTTCCCTTTCTGTTTGCATCTTCCACTTAAATCACAATTAAAGTCCCCTGCAATTATATATTTCATGTTGACCATCACATAGTCTAATATTTGAGGAAACAAATTCTCTTTTTCCTTGCTAATTATATATGCATACAATGCTATAATTCTATAAGCATGTTCAATTCACCTCACATCCTCAACAATTAATCTTCCCATTCCTACCAATGTTACATATAGTATTTTCATTTTTTATACAACATAGCCACTGCAGAATATCTTTCACTTCCTATGTTCCATATATTACCATCCCACAATTTATCCATTTGCAGTCTTTCTTCACTTGTCAGGAATCTTACATTCTGTAACATAATAACATCCAAATCACATTTATCACACCATTCCAGTATCCCTATCCATCTTGCAG
Organism: Protopterus annectens; assembly: GCF_019279795.1. Lineage (NCBI taxonomy): Eukaryota > Metazoa > Chordata > Ceratodontiformes > Protopteridae > Protopterus > Protopterus annectens. The sequence goes on along the minus strand of NC_056726.1, from coordinate 555,704,545 downwards.
TGTTAATAACATTTTTCACATTTACTGAAAATACTCTAAAATTCTTGCTTTGTTAAGTTTGGTTGAAATATTTTACATTTTTCATTTTCCTATTTTTACTCTTTCCTCTATACAATAGTTTTTCTTTGTTTTAAATACAAGTAATCATCGCTCCTTAGAATCAGATTTTCCACTGGCTAGAACTTCAAAAAAAATATTAGTGTTACTCCCCTTTGCTGACCTGTCTTCCTGCATGCAAACTCTTTCCTACCTTCCTCCTCCATATTTTTCTTCTTCTGCAGCTTCCTCTTCATCTAGTTAACCCACTCCCTCAGCCTGTTATTGTACTTCCTCATGTGTTTTTTTTCCCTTTTCTCTTCTTTTTTTTAATAATTTACTGCTTGCTCTTGACAGCCCATCCAAAAGTGCCCCCTTTATTTACACAACCTGCATCAATCACAACTTCTTCCTCTATGTCCTTTCTGCCCCCACTGGCTGCATTGTATCTGATTGTGTAAAACAGCATAATTCACGTGGAACATCCTACTCAATTATTTTCAACAGGACATCATCCAGAAACCTTCTAATGCTAGTTTTATTATGTTTATCACTCCAAGGACTCACTCACTTCATTTTCTACCGAGATAGCTAAACTCTGCTCATTTGTATCATCAACCACACAGGACTCTTTATCTACATTCTGATACTCCATATCAAACAAGTTTTTCTCTAAATTCTTATTTTTCCACCTCAACACTCTCCACAGCTTTTTTCTCCTTCTCCATGCCGATGCTTATCCTAGTCCACTCCCTTGCTGTGGTAGGTGGCTACGTATCTTTCTTCTTTGCAGGCATTCATTCAGTGTAATTGATACGTATGTGAATTTTGTCCAGTTTTATAGGCTTCACTGGCTTTTGTTGACAATAGCAGTTTTCACACTGGAATGGTTCTAATTAAACTGTTGATAAGTATACAACTTTCTTACAAGTCCCCTTTTGACTTTTGTTGCTGATACATTTGATTTTATTTTTCATTTTTTCTTCATTATTTTATTTATTTTTTTTTTTACTGTTTTGCTTGATCTTTTACTTAAATGTTTTGTAACCTTTGGATAGGTCTGAAAATGGTTCATGTGGATGAGTACTCTATACTAGGTAATAAAAATAAAACAAAACAAAGCAATTCAATAAAAAGTAGTTCAAATACCCTGCAAGAATTGTATTCTCATTGATTTTTGTCTCCTGGAGTTCAATCAAGAAATTTTCATGATCAGTCTGGCAGTTAGTTAGTGTGTTACCTTGAGCAAATGACTTACCCAGACATTGCTCCTAGGTTGCCCATGAACAGGAAATGTGTATTCAGTGGTCCTAATCTAGGAATGGGGGTGGGAACATAAATCATAGCATGTATAATATGACTGATATCAAGTATTGTATGAAATCATTTCTAGCCTTGAGGACTTTTTTCCTTCTGGCTTTCAGGTTTCTTTTACAAAAGTTAAGACACAGTCAATGCTTCTATCAAATTAGCAGAAATAAAAATAAGTATACCCTAAAATTCATATATGTGGATTGTGTTTTGGATATTTAAATCAGGTTTCACTAATGGTGCAAACATCAATCACTTGCAAGCAGTCTTAACCTTTAAAATTTTCTAAGGCTCAAAATTGTTAGTGAGCTACCATTTGCCTACTGTGTCACTTTAAGATTATCCAGTCAATGCTCCTTGGTCACAGTGGGCATACTTGGTTAGAAAATAAGGAAAACAACAACAAAAAAAAATACCAATGTTCTATTTGCAGTTTTGAAATTTAGCATCATTGCCCCTACTCTTATTTATGTATTTATTTACATATGTATTTATTTATTTATTTATTTACATATTTATTTATTTATTGACTGGGGCACTATTGGGAGGTGCTGTTGTCTATCTGGTAGTTAGTACAGAGTTTATATACTGTCTCCTAAACAAATGGTACAGGGTTTAAATCTTTCCATCTTCCTTTATTTACTGTGTGACCTTAAGCAAGTCACTTAAACAAATAGTGCTTTGGAGTTAGTAGGGTACACTCCTTCAAGGTCTTTTGGACTGCATACCTAGTAAGTACCTATAAACTTTATAGTTTGAATTAAAATTTCAAAAGTAGAAAAAAAACAGCACATGGATGAAAAATGCCCTGGCCTGTACATTTGTTCCCTGGAGAGAGTGATAAAGACCATCAGGTGCAAATTATTCTGTCTGGTTGTGCATCTCACTCCAGACTGACAAGCAGTAATTAATTGCCTTGCAATTCATATCACGTCCATAGCCTATAAATGACATCTATTTTTTATTGATAGGTAGGTGTAATATGAGATAATGGGAATATTGCAGTAAGCAGATCTGATTTTTGCACACTTTTCAGGATATTTAGTAATCACAGCATTGTCTGTTGAATATCTAGAACAGAAAACATTCTTAGATTGTGCATTGTGAAATGAACATGACTATGTCATAATTACACTTCTTTTTTAACCTAGTTAAGATATCCTTAATTTTAGTCAGTGATAAGTGTGATAGTCACAAAATCCTTACAAAGACCACTGATATATATATATTTGTTTTTTTTTTTTGTTTGTTTTATGCATAATACTGATGATATGGTTGGTTTAAGCTTTGCCATGTTGCAGTGCCTGACTTATAGGTTTTTCCATGTTGACTTGGTTCAGGTTTTTACACAAATCTCAAAATATTGCATGAAAATGAAAAGGAAAACGCAGCCACGTACACTCCACAATGAATTTATTGAAAATAATGTGGAGTGTACAAGGCTACTTTCTCCTTTTTGTCTGGTTCAGGTTTTAATGTATATATTTTATTGTGGACTTTTACTGCTTCCATGTTTTAGAGATGGTGAAAATGTGAGATTCATTGCAGCCATTAAGATGTCTTTAAAATGTGTTATATGTGGAGGGTCTGGTTCTATTGGCCAAGTGTGTTTCTTTTTTATTTTTATTTTTTTTTTAGGTACAGATGTACAGATTGAAAGGCCAAATTGGTGCATGTCTGTATGTATCTATCTTTCTCTGTTTATCTGTCTACGTATGCACGTGTGTTTGTGTGTGTGTGTGTGTGTGTGTGTGTGTGTGTGTGTGTGTGTGTGTGTGTGTTTGTGTGTGTGTGTGTTTCTGTGTGTGTGTGTGTGTATGTATTCTCAGTGTATGGGGATGGTACTAAGTGTTTTGCCTCAATATTTATGATATACTTATAACTCCATTTATATATTTATAGTCTCATAAATAAGAACTAGATTATCAGTAAACATCAGAGGTGTGGCTAGGGTAGGGACAAGGGGGAAGCTGACATAGGTGCAAAATCGGCAGATGCTGATTGTACAATTGAGTATTAAGGGCATACAGAAATGAATATTGGTACTGCATTTGCTGTGATGGCATTAGCATGAAGTGCTTAGTAAGTGTTTGTTACTTTAACTGTTGCAAGCCATTTGTTACATTTGTAGCAAGCTGTTTAGTACAGTTACAGACAAAAGAGCTTTTTTGGTCCTCGTTTTTGAGAAGACATTACTATTATTTTATTTTTTTTTTTTAGTCCAAAACTTAGATTTGGGAGGCTGCCTCTTCTAGGAATTCTACAGGGCACCAAACAATCTAGCTGTGGGTCTGGTGAACATCAGATATTTCTTAAATCGTCAGACAGAATTATCACTGGTTAGATTTTTCAGAGTTAGCTTATGTAGTGATTTCATATCTTATATAAAATAAGATTCTTTATATTTAAAACAATATACATTAATTTAACTTTATATAAATATGTGCTGACTCTAAGCCTTTATCTAGGATGATTAACTAGTAAATTTTGTGATATTTTCTTTTTTAGCACATTGCATGGATTTTCATTTGCAAAGTAGTACAAAATATTAAAACTAAACAAAAATTTAGAGAAGTCATTTAAATCTGAGATGACAGAGTGTGTAAGTAATGTATGTGCCTGTATATAAAACATGATGGTAATTTAACTTATGTTTAAGGAAGAAGAACCTCACTGCATTTATGGAAGACATACTGTGCATAACAGTAGTCATAAACATGGCATAGAATGAAAAAACAGAAGACTACAGGAATTATACTGTATAATTAGTCATTTTGCAAAGATTGGCTATTGAAGTGTATTATTGATTGTGAGTTTATATCAAATTCCTTACAGTGAAATACTTTATCAGTATAGGTATTGCCATTGAAGACTGATGATATGTACAATCTACTGTAGCAAGCTAATTTTGTAAGAACGTATTCTTCTGTTGAAATGGGAACATATAATTCTACAATTAAATCAAACTATAGCAGTGTTGATGAAGCTTACAGATTGATTCGTTCCAGACATTTACTGGGCACATTTCAGTGGCATGTCAAAATATGTAACAGAGTATCAACACATTTTATGATGTTTGTAAACCTCCTTTTTTTAATACAACCTTAATTTTTGCCAATTCCTTGATGCATTTCATGGGTTAATTCCAAAGCTGTTGCTTTTCAAGATGATTGTCTTGTTCCCCTCCATCAGGTAAAGCAGTTAAATCATAATGGTAATTTGCTCAGATCTGATGCAAAAGACATACTATTTTTTATTTTCTGTCGTGTTTGTTCTGGCACAGTTTTGAGGTTTTAATTAGAGTACCTTATGCAAAGCAATGCAAGTAATCTTTTGCTATATTTTATTTTCTGCTGTATTCTTGACCTATTTTTTGTACAATGTGCATTCATATAAATTTAGTCAGATTTTCCTTCCAATGTTATAAATGAATTTGAAAGAGTAAAGCTATAATACTAGGTCCTATAATTCACCTCTGAATGAAGAACTGGAATTATAATAATTTCTGTGTTTTTACAAGTATTCATTTATCAATGAATACAATCACATTTCCAAATGATAGCCAAAGCTTCACTGTGAGACTATTGTCATATCTCCTAATCATCTGAGAGCATTCTGTTTACAGATGCTTCTAGTCTATGCTGCACAACATTTTCCTGTGCCAAGACTACACTTAGCCCTACTGGACTGCTGCCCACTAATAGATGTCTATCTTTATATGGTTTGACATAGGTCATAAAAGTATAAGATGCCAACAGTAACGCATCTTTACCAGTGCCTGACTGCATAACTCTGTCCATGCCTTGCTATGAATTCTTACTGAGGTTCCTTAAAGGTTCAGGGACTGTTTAAAAACAGCTATGAACCATAATCAAAATACAAAAAAAAATGATAGCAGTCTCCTAATTGCTGTTGGGCTGCTGATTGCAGGATCATTATGGTCTGTTATTACCCTTTGAGGAAATGGATATTCTCAGAACTGTTACCAATCACTGCATACCCAACATTTTATTTGTTAGTTTGTCTGGTAGTGCATTGTGAATTCAAGTTCATGCCTATAGTTTCATATTTTCAGAAATTAGTACTTGGGTAACTGCCCTTGTGGGCCATTTTAAGCCTAGCTAGTTATTCCATGTGAGAATCAAACCGTACACCTTGTGTTTGTAAGGTAAACACCTTAACCATTATGCCACCCCCAACCCTCAACCTCCCAATCATGTGCGATCTGCAATGTAAAATATGGGGCCTTATAAGACGAATTAGTAAAGAATCAAAAGTGATGAGCATACTAAGAGAACAAATATATTGTTTCAGTGTAGGTTGATAGCTACATGCTTTCTTGTGGAAAACCTAGTGGTTGTGCAGCAGAATAGTTAGTGGTATTCTACACCAAGCATTCCTTGCATTTTACATTAACCATTAGAAGCTTTCTTTTCTTAAAAAAAACTCTTTTATTAATGTACCCATTGTGTTATAGATGACAATATACAGCTGGGGGCAGATTTTTCAAAAATGAGATACACTTATAGCCACATGTATTCCAATAAGTGGTCGAGGAAGTTTTAGAATAGAAGGCATAGCTGTATTTGAATCTTCAGGACTAGTTAGCAGAGGTCAAGTCTTGAAGTGGGATGCGATCTATCTTCCTGCATGGGATTCACTGTAAGACTGCTACTCAGAGCATGAGCTCCACATATTTATGAATGGTACGCTTTAGGCATGTTAAGTAAATAAGATCTTGTCTGGCAGTTAGTGCAGAGCATTAAGTCTATGGGTTAATAAATGAGCTGTTTCCTATCAAATACGGTTTGATTCCCCCAGCTTCCATTTGCCTCCTGTATGCCTCTGAGCAAGGCATTTAATCACCCAGTGCTCTGAGGCTGTTTGGAAATTGGGCTGCGCTCCTCAATGGTCTACTGGGTCATACACATAGTATCTACCTATGAACTTAGCTGCACAGAAATGATCACTGGAATGTCATCATTTTTGAATGGAAGTAGAAATGAATTTCCGGTGTAGTGCTTAATACAGAAGATCACACTGAATCTGCTTAATCTATCGTGTTCCCTTTTTATTTTGATAAATCCTGTAGCAAAAGAATACCTCTCCAAGTGATACTGTCACTGCTAAAGTATTAGAAAATGAATGAATGAATGAAATGAAATGAATGACTAAATGAGTGAATGAAAATGTGGCATAATGGCTGAGTAGGTATATAACTTGACTTTATAATACATCTTTCAATACAGGATATTGTAACACTGCAAACACATCATTTCATGCATTTATTTATCAACATAAATGTCATGAAGCCATGAAACTTCATAGATCAATTAGGCTTTCTTCTAGATTGAAATATCATATGATCACATATACTATTATGCCCCCAGAAAACAACATAAGAAAATTCACTAGTGAAAATGTACTACACTTATTAGCCACATCCATTTATTTACTTGTTGCATTGATCTTCCATCATCATGAAAGCAAATTAGAACACAGATGCGATGTTTCAAATGTTAAAAAACTAAATTGTAAAAGCCAAATTGCAGATCTGCAGTAATAGTGATTATAAAATCAGGGTAATTTTTTGAACCACAACATGTTAGAAGGCATACCACCTCCCCAGTATAAAATGACTGATACTGCTACATTCCTGCTCCTGCCTTTCACCAACTTTAATATAGTTATGCAATAGTATCACACTTGGGTTTCAAAAATGCAGGATTTACCTTTGGTTAGTAGGGTTTGAATATAATCGTAAAACCCAAGAGATAAACAAATCTGGAGTGGATAAATCCTGTATCATTCACACACAGCCTTTACATATTGATAGTATATGGTGACATTACTTAAAGTGACATTATCTAACCTGTTTTAAACAATACTATGGTATTTTTTTTCTATTCTACCTTTTCTTGCCAATTGTGGTATCTGAGGATACTTAAACAATATCCTACTCATTAATACACCTATATCTATATATGTATGAATGACATTTGCTTAGTACATACACTCTTTAAAACTCTCTCTGATGTTACTTAGCAGCTCATTCCCATTTTCCAGCCTTTATTTACTAAGGAGCTTGAGCATTTGTATTTATTTATGTGTGATATAAAGATGTTCAGAAGTGCATCAGCACATATTAGTGTGATAGTATGATTGTGTGTGTGTGTGAATGTGAGTAAATGGGATAATGTATTTCAAAATTAAATTTGTGCACTGGAAGCCTGAGAAAACACTTTGTTTTGTTTTTTCTTTTGTGTCCTTAATTTTTGTCCTTTTTAAGACTCTGGGGAGATACCTTTATTTAGTTTGCTTTAGTATTTAATCTCACATCCATATCAGGGCTAGCCACCTGGCACTGTGAACATTAGCTCTATCTAGGTAATGGTCACTGTTGATGTGTCACCCAGACCTCATGTACAAAAATGGGAAAAAGGTGGCTGTGGTGGGATGCATTGAACCTGTCATTTTTTTCAAGGGATCCAAGGAAGACTTTGATCTTAATCCTTTCTATATGTGCTTGATGGTTACTTGTTGAGATAATCTGAGTGACTGCTTCAGCAGCCAATCAGAACTTCTGGTGTTATATAAAGACAGGTCTGCAGTGAGTGAATAATTGTATTAGTAGCCTGCAATGACCTTTTATTTTGCTTTTATTTTGTGCCCTTACCCCCTGTACTCTTTAGAGCTCTGGGGATACACCTTTATTTATTTGGTTTGTTGTGCAACCGTGTATCTTTTTCAAGACTTTTGAGGGACACCTTGTTTTTGAGCTTTTCCCTTTAGTTACGGGAGTTTAGTGGATTTGAATGACTGCTTTAGCTCCAGTAACTGTTGCTGTATAAAGATGTGACCTTTTTTATTAAACTTATCAGTGACCATCAACCTTAATTTATCAGACAGCAATTTAACAGATAAGCATTTTATTCTTCATGTTTTGATTGTATGTGATAAAAATACCTGTAGTAAATGCAAATACCCTGTTAAATGGTTTGAGTTGATAAGAATACAAAAGGCATGTCATAATTCAAGAACACAATCAAAACTAGTAATGGTACCTTTCAGTTATCTACTTCAGAGACTGGAAATCCCCTTACCCCATGTACCCCTGTCACATGTATTAATAAAAAAGTGAATGTGGACAGTGATAAGATAACAGTTGCAACCACCTTAGAGAATATCATATAAGACAATGATGAGTCTCTTCTCCAGGCAGAAAAAAGGCAGGTAATTGAATCCAACAGTGCTAATGCTTCAGAGGATGGGTCTGTCACTACTACTGGAAATAATAAGAAGAGAAGAGCCTTGGAGGTGGCTGTAAACTCAATACAGCAGAAATGTGAATTAGAATGCTAGACTCTACAAAGACAGATAGTGTCACAGAGGTATCCCCTTCTCAGGTAGAACTTGCAATAAAGATGCACTGATTCCAGCCCAAGTCAGATCCTTTTTGCAGGAAACTCCATGTTTTAGGGATATCAGAAAATATATCTTGCTAAGGGACAGATCACTGTGGGCTTCCCTAAGTGGATGTTAAAAATTAGCTTAAAGAAGTTCCTAAACAGTGGAATGAAGTTTACTGACATTGTAGCATGGGTTGTTGTAATGAAGTAGGAAGGATCCCATTTCAGGATATCATTAGAAATGTCAGAGGAATTGTTCAGATCTGTAAAGATAAACAAATGAGGCTGACCTGTATGCCCTTCTTCCTTCACCTAAGTTTAGTAAGAAAGTCTTAAAAACAGCTGGCCTTGTAAATCGATCTATTCATTAAATAATGTGACAGCCAGGGACATGCAAACTTCTCTGTGAGGTTACAAGGTGGCTAACAATGTTTACTTTGCTGCTGATAGATACACCTTAAACACATTGAGAATACAATTGTGGGATTCAGGCTTTACTTGTAAAAGTTTTTTTTTTATTTTAACTGTATAGTTAATTACCATATAAAACAAGAAAAAAATGTAGGGTTCTTTAAATATCATTTGTGTAATGCTAGGAGTTTGAACAAAAAGGGGCCAATCTAGAATTCATGTTGTTTGAGGAAAACACAGATATTGCTTTAGTTAGTGAAATCTGGTTTAGTGGTAGCCAAAGCCCAGTCCACTTGAATGACTACATGGAGCATAACAACTTTATATCTAGTAAAAGAAGAGAGGGTTTCTCCATCTATGTATCAAATATGATTAAGTCTTATTAAGTTTTAACTGTACATTGGTGGGATTTTTTTCTGAGGTAAGAGTCTAAACAGGAAACTCCACTCGCTCCACAAGAGTCTAAATAAGAAACTACACTCCCTCCATGCTCTCCTCACACTAAGAATGCAGATGTTTGCCTGCTTACCAAGACATGTTTTAAATCCATGAAGAACACTGTAGCAGTGCAGAGCTACAATAATGTCCCCACATTTACTGCACAGGCAAGGACTAAAGGTGGTGTTGTCTTAATTTACATTAAAGCAAACATACCTCAAGACCTGTCAAACAGGATGACACATTTGAGCTCCTGCATGTCCACATTAGCATAGTAAAGTCACCTTGTAAGTCTTTTTTAATTACTTCAAGTCTTTTGGGTTTCTCAGACCATGATGGGAATGGACCCCATTCCTAAGTCAAAGTATGATTAAAGTTCATGAAATTAGTATTGTCTCAGTCTTTGAAGTTAGCCAAAAGTTCTCTTCGCAGCACCTGCAATGTGCCCAGTAATGACTCCCTCTGCAATTCATATGGAGTTACATGTATTAGTATGATACCTAAATATGATTATAAATTATTTTTATAAGACTCCTTGTTCCTACTACTACTTGGACTGTAAGCTATAGGTCCCCCTCTATGATCCAGAAAAGCCATAACACATACTTAAACTTACAGAGGAAATTCACCATTCATCACAATACTATATTTGTCTGTGACTTCCCTAGTCAATCTCCTGTCTGGTTAGATCAGTCCATAAAGCTGTCCCCTTTTAAATAAAAATAAACCCAGGACTCCCTGCAAACCCTGGAACATTTAGGAACTATTGTAAGGTAAACCTCCTACTATTACGTGATTAATTTGGTAAAATTGCAAGCCCACCAAACTCTGAGAACTCTGCTACCTATGTAGGATTGTTCACAGAAACCCTCTACAGTCATGTTAATATATGCATAGAGGCAGCTATGCATACCAGGAATTAGCACAGAATAATCTAACAAAAGAAAAAAAACTAGCCACTCTGGTGGAATGCAAACATTAATAGGTTGTATAACAAAAGGAGGAAAGTCATGGTAAAAAGTAGGACATGCAATGCCAACAGATTAAATCTCTGTAATCATTTAAAACAATCAACTCAGAGGACAGCCTCAAAGCCCTGTTCCTGTGCTCAGTCTCCTACAAACTGTTGAGGGGCGTTCTATTCCTGGCATACAAGGCATCCTTAGATCCCACTCAGATGGGCCTTCCTCATATTCACAAAACAAATAACATCAGAATTATGCAATCAATGGACTTAACCTTGCTTGTAACATAAATAGGACATGCTGGAGGGGCAGATATATGCCTTAGATACTACTCCTTCTCTGGAAAATTCTTCTCATCCATGTAGAACAGAGTTCTTCCCTAACAGAATTTAACTGTAACTCAGACTAGTTGATGGGGAATCACAAATTCCTCCCTGGTTTGGCGTCTGTGTTCCCAAAGGAACACCCAAACCTGAACCTACATATACCCCTTAAAATAATTTTAAGGATTCTAAAAGTGGTCAGATACATTTGGGATGTAAGGTCAGGCTTAAAACGTCCCCTGTAGTTGTTAACCTTGTAGACACCTATAAATATATGAGTCTAGAATTACTGGTACTACAAGAAGTCTCAGGTTATCAGTTCTGTCAAAGCCCAAACATGGGATTAGACAGATGAGATAAGTAACTTTACTGAAAAAGTAAGGAAGTCTATTTCCACCCACTCTCCTCTTGTAGCAGATGACATTGATGCACCTAGTATCTGCTGGGACACTTATTCTACTAATAACCACACTGAAGCTATTCTTAGACATAACCTGTGATATGGCATTTTCTCAACATGTAATACCCCTGACAGTCAGCGAAGTGTACTTAATGTAGTACTGACCCTGCAGAAATAAATATTGCAGATGCTGAAAGTTGCACTTCACTGAGCAGTTCTGACCATAATGTAATTACCTTTAAGGAGGTTATCCAACATTGTATCGACATGCAGGTTAACTTCTCTACGTGTAAAAGTCATTGTCAAGGAAACAATAGTAAGATTAATCAGAAAGTGAGGTAATTGAGCAGGCAAAGTGCATTTAACAATACGTGGATCAGGGTGAATTGGGATTGTTATATGTTAAACTTAACAGCTTATATATACATTCTAGAAAAATAATCAGGTTTTAACAGGAGACTTCCTGAGACCACAAAAGGAGGGGGAGTATCCATATTCATCAAAGATACCCACACCTGCAGGTTAGTGGCAACGCATGAAGCATCGGAGACCATCCAGGTGCAACTAACCATAGGCAAAACTGCCTTACAGTTTGTAGCATGCTACAGACCACCCTCTCAAACTCAGGAACCCCACACAGGCTTCCTGAAGACACTGGAGAGTATGAATGTCTCTCCAAATACCATCATATTGGGAGACTTCAACTAACCAAACATAGACTGGGAACATTACTCAAGCCCCAACACCCTAGCCCAAAGGTTCCTAGAATTCATAAACTCAAATGCAATGGAAGAAATAGTCACCATTCCCACAAGAGGAGACAATATACTAGACCTGATCATCACAAACATGGGGACAAAATGCTCCACACCGGAAGTATATCCCTCTTTGGTAAGATCAGACCATAAATTAATCTCACTGGAAATCCACATCCCACCCCCTGCACAAAAGACCACAGTGAAGAACTTCTCAAAAGCCAACTTCACACTTCTTAAGACTGAAGTGGTATCCTTCAAGGCCCCTGGGCCAGTGGAAACCACAACCCACACTGCTGAATCCTTTGCAAATGCCTTCTATGGGCACCTTCAAGAATGCATGGATCATGCAATCCCAAATAAAACCAAGACCCATTCCCCCAAAGGCAGGCACCCGGTCTGGTGGACCCAAGCCATAAACAAACTTTACAACAGGAGGAGGAAGCTACTACATGACAGAGCAAAATCCCTAAAAGGGAAGGCATCTCTGATCAGTACTAGCAAAAAACTACGATCACTCATAAAATCATCCAAGGCCAACTTTGAGAGAAAAATCGCAAAAGACACAAAAGACAATCACAAGGCTTTCTTTAGCTATGTTAGAAACCTGGGTGGAAACTCCCAGATATGCTCAGACTTAGTCCAAAATGACACAAAATACACTGAACCCACTGACATTGCCAACATTCTGGCAGACAGGTTCAGTGCAAATTTCTCCCCCAAAAGGAGAAATAACTATCCCAGCAGAGTGTAGCCTCCCTAACATCTCAGATGCCCAGGTGAGAGCTGCCCTCTCTAAAGCTAAAAACACAGCATCAATGGGACTGGAAGGTGTCCCGGGCTGTGTGCTACATGAACTCCAAGAGGAACTAAACCCACACATAAGGAAGCTGTTTAATCTTAGCCTTACTACAGGATACGTACCCAAAGAGTGGCGTATGGCAACAGTGGTCCCACTTCACAAAGGCGGTGCTTCTACGGACCCTGGAAATTACCGCCCCATAAGCTTGATGAGCCTGGTCTGCAAAGCTATGGAGAGGTTCATTATGGAACTCATAAACAAAGACATTGGGAACCTACAGACATTGGATCCTACCCAATTTGGCTTTGTCAAGGGCAGATCCTGCCTTTTAAACTTGGTTGCCTTTTTTGAAACAGTCACTAAGGCCATTGAAGAGGGTAAGGCTGTTCACACAGCTTACCTTGACCTTGCAAAAGCCTTTGACACAATACCCCACTCGGCATCATAGACAAACTCACCAGCTTAAATATAAACCCATATGTCACAAGATGGGTTGCAAACTGGCTCAAGGACAGAACCCACAGGGTCAGAGTTGCTGGAGCTATGTCAGACTCTAAGCCAGTCACAAGCAGTGTCCCACAGGGCTCAGTCCTGGGACCCCTCTTGTTCGGCATTTATTTTTCCGAGGTACAGGCAAACATAGGAGGATTGTGGCTGACAAAGTTCACAGATGACTGCAAACTGGGCGCCATAATTGATACTCCAGTGGACACAAACATCCTTTAGAGAGGCCTCATAGAAACGGATAATTGGTGCCAGAGCCATGGCCTTAAGCTGAACGCCAAAAAATGTATAGTCATACCCTTTGGGAAAAACAAGGTACCCACAAATTACCACATAGGTGGTAATCCATTAATCTGGAAGAGGTAATCAGGGACCTAGGGACCCAGGTTGACAGTAACCTCTCATTTGACACTCACACTGCCAAAGTGGTTAGGAAGACCTTCTATATTGCCCACCTTATCATGAAGGGTTTCACATCTAGATCAAGAGAGGTCATTGTGCCCCTGTACTCCTCTCTTATCAGGCCAATGATTGAGTACAATGCCCCATTTTGGATGTATCTTACCCGACACCTGCAGCAGTTGGAAAGACCCCAAAAGTTCCTCACCAAGAGGATAAAGGGTCTTGAACATATGTCATATGCTGCCCGACTGAAAAAACTCCAGCTCTATTCAGTCGCATACTGCCTACTCAGAGGTGATCTGTGCCTGACGTACAAGGCCATGTCCAGTCCGGAATTAATGGACATGCTCCACCTCAGAAAATCCAAATCCATCAGAGCCATGAGAGCAAGAGACTTAATCCTCAACACAGAAATAAATAGGATGTGCTGGAGGGACAGATTCATAACCCAGAGGCTCCCTACACTCTGGAACAGAATCCCAATCCATGTTAGGCAGAGCCCCTCACTAACTCTATTCAAGAGAAATCTTGATGAGTGGATGGGAGATCGTAGGTTTACCCCGGGGGTCATCTCTGTGTCACTACTAGACAGAGGAACAGTAAACTAAACCCTAAAAGGGCGTAGTATTCTCATCCTAAGGGGTGGTGAAAGCCACACACACTCTGGCTAGGCTTATAAGTGCCCTAGGGCAGATAGCCTAGTACGAACCTATGAACCTATGAACTTCCTAATGTACCATAATGGAACTAAAAATTAATAAGACTGTCTAGACACAAGAAAAAAACTTGGGTCACAAAGAAGGAAATACTATTTGATAAGAATGTAAGAAATGCACAGATTGAAAACAGCCAATAAATAAGAGCAAAAAGAAATATTAGCTTAATTTGGCAAGATTTACACAGGTTAATAAAAAATAATAAATTTGTTAGAGAAAATAGAAAAATGATTTGCGATCATATCATATTATATTGAACAAATGAAGGAGGCTGCTGACAAAAACTAATGAGGTGGTACATCAGTTATCCATGAAGTCTTCAGGTAATACTGATTGGAAAGATCCACAAACATATGATATTCAGGTTCCTATAGAAGGCATGTCTCCAATAACAGAGGATAACAGGGTTGGCAATGGATTAATAAAAAATGTATGTTATTCCAAGGCCTCACAGTTTAAACAGTTATTTTCTATGGAACATAAAGCAGTCATTACATCCTGCTTTAACTTTTCACTGATTGAACAAACATTGATAATGGGTTTTGTTCCATCTATGGAGAATGTGCTTATGTAGTACCTGTCTTTAAACACAGATAGTAATGACAAGGCAGAGAGATATAGGTTTATTAGTCTGACAAGTTAAGTCCTTTAAAAAGGTACTTCTCAAATGGCTATAAAATGTTTAAATTCATCTTGCATGGACATCTGCTAGCACAGGTTTACTAAGGGAAGACACTGTATGACTAAACTAAACACATATTATGCAGAGGTGTTCAAAGCATTGTACAAAGATATTGCAACTGATGTTATGTATGTGGCCCTAACAAAGGCCTCTGATTCACTTCCACCCAATTCCTTAATTAGCTCAATGAAATTATGGAATATAAACACTTATGCAATAAGATGGGTTCTAAACTTGTTAACTGGTGGAAATCATGAGTCAGATTGCAAACACTACTTCACATAAATATGCCATAGTTAGGGGGCTACTGCAGGGGGTCAGTCCTGGATCTTTAGCCTGTTTTATACTTTTTTTCTACTATCTGGCTGTCTTCCTACCTGATTCTACTGGTTGGGTTCAAAAATTTGCCAGTGGTGTAAAGGTATCATGTATTGTGTCAAATATCTCTGCTTAACATACAAGGCTATGTCAAACCCAGAGCTGTTGGACATGCTACACTTAAAGAAATCCCAATCTCTCAAAGACACACGCTCCAAACGATCTAAACCTTGTCATCACAATGAACAAAACATGCTGGAGGGATAGGCTTCTGACCCAGAGACTCCCTAGACTCTGGAATAGACTGCCCACACATGTCAAGCAGTGCACCTCTTTGGCCCTCTTCAAAAGGAACATTGATGATTGGATGGGAGATATGAAATTCACTCCAGGGATCACGTCAGTCAGGGGTCCAGGGAAGTAAATACTGTGGAAAGAAATAGCCATGGAATTGTTATGGCTAGGCTTGTATAGGCCCTAGGGCCGATGGCCTAGTACCAGCCTATGAACCTATATAACTGATCAGGCTCAGTTCCAGGAGTATTGTAATGAACTGCACAAATAGTCCCTACATTCAAGTGGCATTTAGCACAAAAAAGTACTTGTATTTGCACACAGGTAAATACAACATGTATTCCTATGCCATTGCATCTCCAAATGTACTTCAATTAATAACCTTGGAGATACCATTTTGAGAAAAATGGATTTTAAAGAGCATGCAGTTCATCAAGCTAGGAGAAGCTTTAGTGTAAGTGGTACAGTTCAATGATCATGTCATTTAAGAGCTCCATAATGCTGGTGTTTCTATGTATTGCGAGATCTATATTACAATGAAGAGACTTTTTTTGTAAATACACTACACAGGATATAACTACCTTTGAAAAAATTCATGGGAGGTATATGAGTTGTGGGAAGATCTGTGAGCAGCAGATTTAATAATGAAGACATGTTAAATACTATAATATTCTTCATCTGTTATCATCTATATAGGTATTATCTAATTTGGATACACAAATGCACATACGATGATACATTGTCTATCATTCTCAATGTAAAGGTTTAACAACAGCACCAAGGACCCAAGGAATATTATACAATAAAGACTCATTTGTTTTCAAACACATATGTGTTGATTGGACCAACCAATCAGCTTGCCTGTTGTAAATTGAGCAATACCCACAGCAACATGCTCTGCTACTTCATTTTCTCTGCCCTGATTGGAAAGAATTCAGAAAGTGAAAAAATAAACTTTTTTAAAGTAAATTGCTCCATGAAGCATAATATAATGTAGTAAAACAAAATTCAGTGCTGGGAGTGCCCCTATAATTTCTCAGTGGCAATCTTCACTATCTCTTATTTTTTGAATTACACATGTGACTTCATTCTTCAGTGATATATAGTTGTTTATGAAGAAGAGACCAAAGCAATCAACATCTCCACAGACACACCTTTGATCAGACTCATATAAAAAGTAGCTGAGACAGCAATGTGCTGTGCACCTATAGAGCATGCACAGTACATACATTGGATGCCTCAGACTACCAGAAGTAGATGGAAGAACAGTAAAAGTCCATTTACTTACACAATGACATTATTTAGAAAAGATATGTTATTGTATAATAACAGTCCTCTCCTGAGTGTGGGTAATGCAAGTTTTATCCATGGTTAACTTTGTTTAGTCCAACCAACCATGGGTAAATCCTGTGTCACCCACAACCAGTCATGGATTATTACTAAAATAATATCTTAGTAAGTATTGCAGTGTCAAACTCCAAAATGGAGAGAAGGAGTCTTGAAATTAGAGCAGACACTAGAAGGAATCGACTGTTTATTATAAGATCAGCAGAAACCATGAATTATTTTAAAAACAATATTTTAACTTGTTTTGATGATAAGGTACATTGGAGTGTGGTTGCAATAACCTCTACTGAGGTCCTTACCGAACATAACACATTAAAACATTAATACATTTATACAGTTACAGTTGTTTTTTTGCCAGTGGGAAAACAAACATGATTGCATATAGATACGCATGTGCCTAGTTATATACATAATGATATTTACATAAAAGTTATGCAGCAGGAGTGATGTAAGCAATGTTTTATAAAAATGTGATATTCATTTTTTGGGAGAGGAACTGGTGTGGGGGTAGAATTATGTTTTTTTATGATATCTAAATTATTGAGTTAAGTAGAATAACTAAATTCAGTAATCTAGATACCATAAAACTATAATTCTACCACCACACAAAAATGCTAATCTCAAAAAAATGTATATCATGATGAGCAGTGGTGAAATTTACTGACAATGTACTTTTCTTTCTGTCTGTAATCAGATCTATAACCCATTATTGTTATGCAGTTTCCAAAACATTCAGTAACTTTCTAAATATTTGATGCATTTAGTTTGCTCATCAACATAGGGCAAAATAACCATTGGTGATTTGCCATGGGTCATTCTGTAGCATTTAAATTGACTCATAGGTTACTGTGAAAATACTCCTGCGAACAGCTTTAAATCTATTCACCTGAACTCACCTGACAGAGAAGTGAGACCTATAGAAGGATTTCAAACAGGCATTTCTTACAGAGCAGAAATGTTTTTCCAATTTGCTGTTTGCAAATAAAATCTACTTAGGAACAGCATTAGATCCTGCCAAGTGCATTCAACCTTCCAGAAGTAAATGAAGAGATGATTCACTTATTTATACTCAAGACAGGCAATGGAGTCAGGCAGGGTGACTGGGGAAAAGCAATGCAAAGCAAGGACACATTTGTTGTGTTAAACAAACACAACCTCTGTAATATTTTCTGATGCTAGCAGCATTCACTGTCTCTTAAAGCCATACCTTCAGTCCTTATTTTAATGTATCTAAAATGTCTGTAATTCTAGTACCGCCTTGGTTTTAAAGCCTATGAAACAAAGGAGATGCTCAGTTTTATGACCTAGACTATAACGTTCAATATCAGTCAATTAATAGCTTAAAGCAAAAAGTGTTATTTTTTTTATTTGGCAGATTAATTTCTGATGAACTGTTAGTATAAAATTAATTTAGATTCTTTGGAAACTGTGATTAGTTATATGTGATTCTGTTGCCATTTTTCATGCTTTTCTCTAGTTGTTATTATATTGCATAACATTGTACACTTCTCAATAATCTTTATTGCAAGTCTATGCACTACTAATTGTACTGTATTGGTACATGCATGCATGCTTGTGTTTTAGGTGTTTAATATTGCTGCATTGTTTTTTTTAATGTCCTCCTTAAGGACTCTGTCCAGGTGGACTAATACAGTTCATAAAGTGAGATAAATACATAATAAATTACCAGTCATGGATACTTGCAGAAAATTTAAATTAGGAAGTTGACACAGTCATAATTATATATTTTGGCACTGTACTCTTTTTCCAAATAATAAATACAAACACTTTGCACTTAACCAAGTCTGAACCATTTAAATAGACTGTATTTCCAAAGGAAGCTTCACATTAAAAATGCTTTAATTTGACTTTGCTTGAAAAGAACCCTAGTTGTGACATCTTTCTCTGAGTAATAATGCTGATACCTGAATAGTAGTGCATGAAGGATGGCTTTATTTTTCTTTTCTTATTGACACTACTTATAACAGTCTGTTATAAGGTTTCACATCTTTTGTTATATGTCTCTCTCAGAGTAGGTATGACCCTAGCCCTGAGTAGCATTCTGCCATTGCCCAGAATGATACTGCAGTACAAGAACAAAATGATTGACTTCAACAATTGGCTATGCTTCTGGTGTCATTCTAAAGGGATCCAGTATCTGTCTGCTTGGGATGACATGGTCCACAGACCAAGATGCTTTGCCACAGATGGCCTGCACCTGTCACCCTGGGATTCCGGATACTGGCTAAGGCTCTTGCTGCCCCTATAGTGCCTTTTTTAGCCAAGGTTCAAATAACAAATTCATCACCATAACAGGAACAGGCAAGCAAAAACTGAGGGTAATGCTACTCAATGCTAGAAGTCTAAATCTCAAAATGCACTCATTCGAGGCACTCCTTAAAATGGAGAACATCAATATCTGTGCAGTGACTGAGACCTGGTTCAAAGCTCCAGAGATCACCCCTGCACTACAAGGCTATAACTCATACCACACTTTTCGGCCATGTAACCTGGACCGAAACACCAAAGGCGGAGGTGTGTCCATATTCATTAAGGATATCCACACCTCCAGGCTAGCTGCTCAGCATAATGCATCTGAGGTTATCCAAGTGCAACTAACTCTGGGCAAAACTGCAATCCAAATTGTAGCTTACTACAGATCCCCCACCATGCCCAAGGATTCCCACTCTTCTTTTCTTGATGTACTGGAAAATATTAGGGTTCAACCAAATGCCCTAAAAATGGGCGACTTCAACTACCCCACCATTAACTGGGAAAACTACTTATGTACCAACTCCTTAGCTCAACGCTTTCTAGAATTCATAAACTCCAATGCCCTGGATCAACTTATCCACACCCCCACCAGGGGCAACAATATCCTAGACCTCGACATTACCAACATGAGTGACCGGTGTTCCACACCTGAAGTCAACTCCTGGTTGGTCTGATCTGACCATAAGCTAATCACCCTTGATATCCACATCCTGCCCCCACCCCCCATTAAGGAAACCATGGTAAAAAAATTCTCCAAAGCCAACTTCATGCTTCTTCAGACAGAAGTGGTGAACTTCATGACACCCGTACAGATGGACAATACAGTTACAACTGCTGAATCCTACACAAATGCACTCTATAAGCACTTACATGAGTGCATGGATCGTGCTATCCCAAACAGAACCAAGATGCTATCCTCCAAAAAAAGGAAGCCAATCTGGTGGTCCTCTGCCATAAACAAACTGTACAACAGAAGGAAGAAACTGTTGCAAACAAGAGTAAAATCACATGAGTGGAGGAGTTCCCTGGTTAGCCTCAGTAAGAAGCTGAGATTCCTTTTTAGATCCTCCAAAGCTAGCTATGAAAACAAAATCACCACTAATTCTAAGGACAACCACAGAGCATTCTATAGCTATGTCAAGAATCTTGATGGCAACACCCAGATCTGCTCTGAGTTACAGCACAATGACATGAAAATTACAGAACCAACTGATATTGCCAACATTCTGGCAGATAGGTTCAGTGCTAACTTTACCCCCCCCCACCCCCCTAAAGGGCCTATATCTATACAGGAAGAATGCAGAGTCCCTGTAATCACAACTACACAGGTAAAAGCTGCACTCTCTAAAGCCAAAAACACAGCATCCATGGGACCGGACAACATCCCAGGCTGCGTTTTACACAAACTTCAGAACGAACTGGCTCCCCACTTAAGCACCATGTTCAATAATAGCCTCACATCAGGCTTTGTGCCCACTGAATAGTGCACAGCAACAGTTATCCCACTCCACAAAGGGGGTGCCACCACTGATCCCGGGAACTATCGACCTATTAGCCTGATGAGCCTGGTCTGCAAGGCCATGGAACGTATCATCGTAGAACTCTTAAACAAAGACATTGGTAACCTCCAAACTCTGGATCCCACCCAGTTCAAGTTTGTGAAAGGCAGATCATGCCTCCTGAACCTGATTGACTTCTTTGAGGCAGTCACCAAAGCCATAGATGAGGGTAAGGTAGTTCACACAGCCTATCTTGACCCCACCAAGGCTTTCAACACCATCCCCCATTCTGGAATTATAGCTAAACTCACTAAACTAGGTATAAATCACTACGTCACAAGATGGGTTGCCAACTGGCTCACTGACAGAACCCACACTGTAAAAGTTGCAGACTCCAAATCTGACCTCAAAGCAGTGACAAGTGGAGTACCACAGGGTTCCATCCTAGGACCTCTCCTGTCTGGTATCTATTTCTCTGAAGTACAGGCTAACACAGAAGGCCTCTGGCTAACTATGTTTGCAGATGACTGCAAACTAGGAGCCATAGTCAAGTCCCCAAATGATGTGGACATCCTACAGAAGTGCCTCGCTGAGACAGATGCCTGGTGTCAGAGCCATGGCCTCAAGCTCAATGCCAAAAAGTGCAGTGTCATCCCTTTGGTAAAAACTCTGTACCTATGAACTACCACATAGGCAGCAATCTACTTAACACCAAATGTGTGATAAGAGACCTTGGGACTCAGGTGGACAGTAGTCTCTCCTTTGATAGTCACATCACCACAGTAGTCAGGAAGTCCTTCTACATGGTACACCTCATCATAAAAGGGCTCTCATCCAGGAAAAAAGAGGTCATTGTTCTCCTCTACTTGACACTCATTAGACCCATTATAGAGTACAACGCCCCTTTTGGAATGTACCTCACAAGACATCTGCAGCACCTGGAAAGGCCAATGAAATACCTCACAAAGAGGATTAATGGCCTCAAACAAATGCCCTACACTGACCGCCTCAAAAAACTCCATCTTTGCTCTGTAGCATATCGCCTTCTCCGAGCTACATGCTCTAGGGATCTAAACCTTGTCACCACAATAAACAGGGACATGCTGGAGTGATAGATTCCTGTCCCAGAGACTTCCCATACTCTGGAACAGGCTACCCATCTGTGTCAAGCAAAGTTCTTCATTAGCACTCTTCAAGAAAAATCTTGATGAGTGGATGGGAAATAGGACATTTTTTGTCACTGAAGAAGGCTGTGCTTTTTTGCCAGCCGAAACCGGTCTGAGCTTTGTTGATGTTCATCTAATATTAAAGGATTTTTTATCGGATCCACTTTGGTTTCTGGCTTCATTTTGGCTGTGTAAATAGGAAATTCACCCCGGGGATCACTTCTGTGTCTCTGCTTGACAGTGGCACAAGAAAATAACTTTCTTGGGTGGCATAAGCCAGGGAACCATGTTGGCTAGGCCTATGTAGGCCCTTGGGCCGATAGCCTAGTACCTACCTATGAACCTATGAGTATGTTTTATATCAAAATTAATCATCTTTGCTTAATAAAGGTTAAAATTTGTTCCATTTAGTTAGACAACCCCATTAATGCCACCACTGAGTTGTAAACATTCAAACAAAAATTGCACTTAGAGTGTGTTTTTTCTTTCATCTCTTTATAAAATGAAAAATAATAATTCTGAGTATAAAAGCAAATGTATATTTAAAACTGATATCATGCCCCACTAAACATGTATGGATTGAAAAGAAAATGTTACTTCAAAGATGTATACATAAGAAACTTTATATTTACAGATGCCAGACCAAAAGGCACTCAACGTACTTCTCAATCAACAAAATGTTCAGAAAACTAAACCAGCAGCAACCACCAAGAAGACAGCAAGTAATCCAAAATGAATTTAATTAAAGCGCTTTTCGTTTGCTCTAGTATGCAAGCTTCCTCAGAATTACCTCATAGTACCATCATGGTTATATCTTTAATTAGTTTAATGATTTGATTTGAATTTAATGACTTTATTAAATGTATTTGCTTTTCTTTTTATATTTTTTCATATTTTAAGCAGTGCGTTCATTGCATGTTATGTGCTCAGTATTTGAGATGATTTTCAGCTCAAGCTTATAAATTTATTAGTTAATATTTCTTAATGATTTTCATTACCTTTTGACATCTAAATATATGTGGTACTTTATAAGTACATTTAAGTAAATAACTTTAGAAGGCATCATTTATTGCAAACTTTATAGGACATGTATGTAACTGACTTTAACGTTCAATATCAGTCAATTAATAGCTTAAAGCAAAAAGTGTTATTTTTTTTTATTTGGCAGATTCATTTCTGATGAACTGTTAGTATAAAATTAATTTAGATTCTTTGGAAACTGTGATTAGTTATATGTGATTCTGTTGCCATTTTTCATGCTTTTCTCTAGTTGTTATTATATTGCATAACATTGTACACTTCTCAATAATCTTTATTGCAAGTCTATGCACTACTAATTGTACTGTATTGGTACATGCATGCATGCTTGTGTTTTAGGTGTTTAATATTGCTGCATTGTTTTTTTTTTAATGTCCTCCTTAAGGACTCTGTCCAGGTGGACTAATACAGTTCATAAAGTGAGATAAATACATAATAAATTACCAGTCATGGATACTTGCAGAAAATTTAAATTAGGAAGTTGACACAGTCATAATTATATATTTTGGCACTGTACTCTTTTTCCAAATAATAAATACAAACACTTTGCACTTAACCAAGTCTGAACCATTTAAATAGACTGTATTTCCAAAGGAAGTTTCACATTAAAAATGCTTTAATTTGACTTTGCTTGAAAAGAACCCTAGTTGTGACATCTTTCTCTGAGTAATAATGCTGATACCTGAATAGTAGTGCATGAAGGATGGCTTTATTTTTCTTTTCTTATTGACACTACTTATAACAGTCTGTTATAAGGTTTCACATCTTTTGTTATATGTCTCTCTCAGAGTAGGTATGACCCTAGCCCTGAGTAGCATTCTGCCATTGCCCAGAATGATACTGCAGTACAAGAACAAAATGATTGACTTCAACAATTGGCTATGCTTCTGGTGTCATTCTAAAGGGATCCAGTATCTGTCTGCTTGGGATGACATGGTCCACAGACCAAGATGCTTTGCCACAGATGGCCTGCACCTGTCACCCCTGGGATTCCGGATACTGGCTAAGGCTCTTGCTGCCCCTATAGTGCCTTTTTTAGCCAAGGTTCAAATAACAAATTCATCACCATAACAGGAACAGGCAAGCAAAAACTGAGGGTAATGCTACTCAATGCTAGAAGTCTAAATCTCAAAATGCACTCATTCGAGGCACTCCTTAAAATGGAGAACATCAATATCTGTGCAGTGACTGAGACCTGGTTCAAAGCTCCAGAGATCACCCCTGCACTACAAGGCTATAACTCATACCACACTTTTCGGCCATGTAACCTGGACCGAAACACCAAAGGCGGAGGTGTGTCCATATTCATTAAGGATATCCACACCTCCAGGCTAGCTGCTCAGCATAATGCATCTGAGGTTATCCAAGTGCAACTAACTCTGGGCAAAACTGCAATCCAAATTGTAGCTTACTACAGATCCCCCACCATGCCCAAGGATTCCCACTCTTCTTTTCTTGATGTACTGGAAAATATTAGGGTTCAACCAAATGCCCTAAAAATGGGCGACTTCAACTACCCCACCATTAACTGGGAAAACTACTTAGCGAGTTTGTGAGCTGCTACTGTTGCACACTAGGGCAGCGCCGGTTAAGCAGATTTAAACTATTAGGGCTACCTAAATTACACTCTTCAAATTTTCCCTTAAAACTACCTTCCTCGAACTATACTACTGATCTAATCAGCGTATCCTATAACTAAAAAGATCATCTCTACTTGACTCCAAGTAGACTATTCTCTATCTGTTAAACCTAGCACTTGCTCCTACAGTACTTATTACCTTGATACGGCACTCTTGTCATAGATAGTACCCCAAAAGGCAAACCCCATTTCTGTCACCCACGTCCCCGGAATCTTTTCAAAGTTTTTGTCTATTCCTTCTAACATGTCGACGGATCAGTTGCTAGTGTCCTCTCCTGCTCAGCTGGTGAACCTGGGAATTTTGAGGCAATGTTACAATTGCCTCATGTACACAGACAACCCTCTCCTCCTCCCACAAAACACAAATACATGCGAGATGCAACTATACGGCCAAACTGGAGGCTGAGCTCTCTCAACATAGGACTGGCAAGACCAGTCAGGAGGAGAAGGTTACCACACACACTATAGACCCAGTCTCACATAGTACCATCACAACCTCAAATCATACACATAAACACACAAAGACATACTCGGAGGCTCTGAAAAAATCTACCAAAACAGCAGAGGCCACCTAAGCAGACACCCAAACAACCACCACCTCAGAACACAGCACCTGCAACACATAGACCTCACAGTCAGAGTGTCAAACAGTCACAGCCCTTAAGGCCAAACACAATGCCAGACACACTAGTCATTGGTGACTCCATAGTCAGACACACTGACGTTCCGCTCCAGACTGAGTAAGGAGAAGGTCACAGTAAGCTGCCTGTCGGGCGCTAGAATCCGCCACATAGCAAGCACTCAGGTCTCTCAACAGCAGGTACAAATATGACTCAGTCATTGTCCATGCTGGTGTGAGCGACCTGAGACGCACTTTGGACTACATGAAAAGAGACATTGAGGACCTCTCTGATTATGTAGCCCAGGCAGGTATGACCCTGACCTTGAGCAGTATCCTACCTTCACCAAGAATGATGCCACAATACAGAGATAAGATGATCAGCTTTAACAATTGGCTTAACCACTGGTGTCATTCAAAGGGGATCCAGTGTCTGTCTGCCTGGGATGACATGCTGGACAAGCCACGCTGCTTAGGGGGCTTGCACCTGTCACCCTGGGATTCGGATATTGGCAAAGGCTCTTGCCACCCCATAGTGCCTTTTTAGGCAAGGCTCAAATTCTAAACCTACCACCCTAGAACACAAAAAGGAAAAAACTAAGGGTAATGCTGCTCAATGCCAGAAGTCTAAATCTCAAAATGCACGCACTCGAGGCCCTTCTCAATATGGAGAACATCGATGTCTGTGCTGTGACAGAAACCTGGTTCAAGGCTCCTGAGAGCACCCCAGCACTATCAGGTTTTACCTCATATCATGCGTTCCGGCCCCAAAATCCGGACAATACCAAGAAAGGAGGGTATCCATATTCATCAAGGACACCCACACCTCAAGACTGGTGGCAACGCACGATGCATCGGAGACCATCCAGGTGCAATTAACCATAGGCAAGACTGCTCTGCAAATTGTAGCATGTTACAGGCCACCCTCACAAACTCAGGAACCTCACATGGCCTTCCTGAAAACACTAGAGGGATAAATGTATCACCAAACACCATCATACTAGGTGACTTCAATTACCCTAATATAGACTGGGAACACTACTCAAGCCCAAACACCCTAGCCCAAAAGTTCCTGGAATTCATAAACTCAAATGCCATGGAACAACTAGTCACCATCCCACAAGAGGAGATAACATACTTGATCTCATCATCACGAACATGGGAGCACAATGTTCAACACGGAAGTATACCCCTCACTGGTGAGATCAGATCACAAACTAATCTCGCTGGAGGTCCTCATCCCACCCCACCTGAAATAAAAAGACCACAGTAAAAACTTCTAAAGCCGACTTCACACTTCTAAAGACTAGTGTGGTCTCCTTTAAGGCCCCCGAGCGAAAACAGTACTCAAGCCGCTGAATCACTCACAAATGCCTTCTACCAGCACCTGCAGGACTGCATGGATAAGGCAATCCCAAGCAAAACAAAGACTCTCTGTACCAAAGGCAAGCGTCCACTCTGGTGGACCCCAGCCATAAACAAACTCTACAACAAAGGAGAAAGCTACTACAAGATAGAGCAAAATCCTTAAAAGGTAAGACACCCTTGATCACTATAAGTAAAAACTAAGAGCTCTCATAAAATCATCCAAAGCAAATTTTGAGAGAAAAATAGCTAAAGACTCAAAAGACAATCATAAGGCATTCTTTAGCTATGTTAGAAACCTGGGAGGAAACTCCCAGATATGCTCAGAACTAGTCAAAATGATGTGAAGATTACTGATCCTACAGACATTGCCAACATACTGGCTGACAGGTTCAGTGCAAACTTCTCCCCTCCCCAAAGGAGAGATATCTATACCAAATGATTGCAGCCCCCAAACATTTCCAACGCCCAAGTTAAAACTGCTCTCCAAAGCAAAAACACAGCATCCATGGGACCCGGCGGTGTCCCGGCTGTGTGCTCCACGAACTCAATGAGGAATTAAACCCACAACTAGGACAGCTATTTAATCAAAGTCTTACCTCTGGATATGTACCCAGGAGTGGCGCACTGCAACTGTGGTCCCACTTCACAAAGGCGGTGCTTCCACCGACCCTGGAAATTACCGCCTATTAGCTTGACAAGCCTTATCTGCAAAGCCATGGAGAGGATCATAATGGACCTCATAAATAAAGACATAGGGAATTTGCAGACCTTGGATCCAACCCAGTTTGGCTTTGTCAAAGGCAGATCATGCCTTTTAAACTTGGTTGACTTTTTGAAACAGTCACCAAAGCCATTGATGAGGAAAGGCAGTCCATACAGCCTACCTGGATCTGGCGAAGGCCTTGATACAATACCTCACTCGGGTATCATTGAAAAACTCAGCAGCTTAAATGTTAACCCATACATCACAAGATGGGTTGCAAACTGGCTGAGTGACAGAACCCACAGGGTCAGAGTTGCTGGCGCCATGTCAGACTCAAAGCCTGTCACAAGTGGGGTCCCACAGGGCTCAGTCCTGGGCCCACTCTTGTTTGGCATCTACTTTTCAGTACAAGCAAACACAGGAGGGTTATGGCTGACAAAGTTTGCAGATGACTGCAAACTGGGAGCCATAGTAGAAAACACATCTGACACAGATATCCTTCAGAAGGGTCTCACAGAAACGGATAACTGGTGCCAGAGCCATGGCCTAAAGTTAAATGCCAAAAATGCATAGTCATACCCTTCGGGAAAAACAAGGTTACCCCTAGCTACCAAATAGGTGGCAATCCACTGAGCACAGAAGAAGTTATCAGGGACTTGGGGACCCAGGTTGATTGTAGTCTGTCATTCGACACCCATGTAGCTAAAGTAGTTAGGAAGACCTTCTACATTGCCCACCTTATCATGAAGGGATTCTCATCTAGATCAAGGGAGGTCATGGTCTCCCTTTACTCATCACTCATCAGACCAATGATTGAGTACAATGCCCAATTCGGAATGTATCTGACCCGACACTTGCAGCAGCTGGAGAGACCACAAAAGTTCCTCACCAAAAGGATAAAGGGTCTCAAAATCTGTCCTATGCTGCCCGACTGAAAGAACTCCAGCTCTATTCAGTCGCCATCGCTAAACACCTGCTCAGAGGTGACCTTTGCCTAACATACAAGGCCATGTCAAACCCAGATTTGATGAATATGCTTCACCTCAAAAATCTAGATCCACCAGAGCCACAAGGGCGGAGACTTAAACCTCAACACGGCTATTAATAGGGTGCTGGAGGGATAGATTCATCACCCAAAGACTCCCTATGCTGTGGAACAAAATCCCGGTATATGTGAGGCAGAGCACCTCGCTGGCCTTGTTCAAGAGAAATCTTGACCAATGGATGGGAGATCGCAAATATACCCCAGGGATTACCTCAGTGTCACTGCTCGACAGAGGCACAGCAAAATAATGGGTATAGTTCCCCATACTTAAGGGGTGGCGTAAGCCACAAAACGATGGGCTAGGCTTGTAAATGCCCTCGGGCAGATAGCCTAGTATGAACCTATGAACCTATGAACCTATGTACCAACTCCTTAGCTCAACGCTTTCTAGAATTCATAAACTCCAATGCCCTGGATCAACTTATCCACACCCCCACCAGGGGCAACAATATCCTAGACCTCGACATTACCAACATGAGTGACCGGTGTTCCACACCTGAAGTCAACTCCTGGTTGGTCTGATCTGACCATAAGATAATCACCCTTGATATCCACATCCTGCCCCCACCCCCCATTAAGGAAACCATGGTAAAAAAATTCTCCAAAGCCAACTTCATGCTTCTTCAGACAGAAGTGGTGAACTTCATGACACCCGTACAGATGGACAATACAGTTACAACTGCTGAATCCTACACAAATGCACTCTATAAGCACTTACATGAGTGCATGGATCGTGCTATCCCAAACAGAACCAAGATGCTATCCTCCAAAAAGGAAGCCAATCTGGTGGTCCTCTGCCATAAACAAACTGTACAACAGAAGGAAGAAACTGTTGCAAACAAGAGTAAAATCACATGAGTGGAGGAGTTCCCTGGTTAGCCTCAGTAAGAAGCTGAGATTCCTTTTTAGATCCTCCAAAGCTAGCTATGAAAACAAAATCACCACTAATTCTAAGGACAACCACAAAGCATTCTATAGCTATGTCAAGAATCTTGATGGCAACACCCAGATCTGCTCTGAGTTACAGCACAATGACATGAAAATTACAGAACCAACTGATATTGCCAACATTCTGGCAGATAGGTTCAGTGCTAACTTTACCCCCCCACCCCCCTAAAGGGCCTATATCTATACAGGAAGAATGCAGAGTCCCTGTAATCACAACTACACAGGTAAAAGCTGCACTCTCTAAAGCCAAAACACAGCATCCATGGGACCGGACAACATCCCAGGCTGCGTTTTACACAAACTTCAGAACGAACTGGCTCCCCACTTAAGCACCATGTTCAATAATAGCCTCACATCAGGCTTTGTGCCCACTGAATAGTGCACAGCAACAGTTATCCCACTCCACAAAGGGGGTGCCACCACTGATCCCGGGAACTATCGACCTATTAGCCTGATGAGCCTGGTCTGCAAGGCCATGGAACGTATCATCGTAGAACTCTTAAACAAAGACATTGGTAACCTCCAAACTCTGGATCCCACCCAGTTCAAGTTTGTGAAAGGCAGATCATGCCTCCTGAACCTGATTGACTTCTTTGAGGCAGTCACCAAAGCCATAGATGAGGGTAAGGTAGTTCACACAGCCTATCTTGACCCCACCAAGGCTTTCAACACCATCCCCCATTCTGGAATTATAGCTAAACTCACTAAACTAGGTATAAATCACTACGTCACAAGATGGGTTGCCAACTGGCTCACTGACAGAACCCACACTGTAAAAGTTGCAGACTCCAAATCTGACCTCAAAGCAGTGACAAGTGGAGTACCACAGGGTTCCATCCTAGGACCTCTCCTGTCTGGTATCTATTTCTCTGAAGTACAGGCTAACACAGAAGGCCTCTGGCTAACTATGTTTGCAGATGACTGCAAACTAGGAGCCATAGTCAAGTCCCCAAATGATGTGGACATCCTACAGAAGTGCCTCGCTGAGACAGATGCCTGGTGTCAGAGCCATGGCCTCAAGCTCAATGCCAAAAAGTGCAGTGTCATCCCTTTGGTAAAAACTCTGTACCTATGAACTACCACATAGGCAGCAATCTACTTAACACCAAATGTGTGATAAGAGACCTTGGGACTCAGGTGGACAGTAGTCTCTCCTTTGATAGTCACATCACCACAGTAGTCAGGAAGTCCTTCTACATGGTACACCTCATCATAAAAGGGCTCTCATCCAGGAAAAAAGAGGTCATTGTTCTCCTCTACTTGACACTCATTAGACCCATTATAGAGTACAACGCCCCTTTTGGAATGTACCTCACAAGACATCTGCAGCACCTGGAAAGGCCAATGAAATACCTCACAAAGAGGATTAATGGCCTCAAACAAATGCCCTACACTGACCGCCTCAAAAAACTCCATCTTTGCTCTGTAGCATATCGCCTTCTCCAAGCTACATGCTCTAGGGATCTAAACCTTGTCACCACAATAAACAGGGACATGCTGGAGTGATAGATTCCTGTCCCAGAGACTTCCCATACTCTGGAACAGGCTACCCATCTGTGTCAAGCAAAGTTCTTCATTAGCACTCTTCAAGAAAAATCTTGATGAGTGGATGGGAAATAGGACATTTTTTGTCACTGAAGAAGGCTGTGCTTTTTTGCCAGCGAAACCGGTCTGAGCTTTGTTGATGTTCATCTAATATTAAAGGATTTTTTATCGGATCCACTTTGGTTTCTGGCTTCATTTTGGCTGTGTAAATAGGAAATTCACCCCGGGGATCACTTCTGTGTCTCTGCTTGACAGTGGCACAAGAAAATAACTTTCTTGGGTGGCATAAGCCAGGGAACCATGTTGGCTAGGCCTATGTAGGCCCTTGGGCCGATAGCCTAGTACCTACCTATGAACCTATGAGTATGTTTTATATCAAAATTAATCATCTTTGCTTAATAAAGGTTAAAATTTGTTCCATTTAGTTAGACAACCCCATTAATGCCACCACTGAGTTGTAAACATTCAAACAAAAATTGCACTTAGAGTGTGTTTTTTCTTTCATCTCTTTATAAAATGAAAAATAATAATTCTGAGTATAAAAGCAAATGTATATTTAAAACTGATATCATGCCCCACTAAACATGTATGGATTAAAAAGAAAATGTTACTTCAAAGATGTATACATAAGAAACTTTATATTTACAGATGCCAGACCAAAAGGCACCCAACGTACTTCTCAATCGACAAAATGTTCAGAAAACTAAACCAGCAGCAACCACCAAGAAGACAGCAAGTAATCCAAAATGAATTTAATTAAAGCGCTTTTCGTTTGCTCTAGTATGCAAGCTTCCTCAGAATTACCTCATAGTACCATCATGGTTATATCTTTAATTAGTTTAATGATTTGATTTGAATTTAATGACTTTATTAAATGTATTTGCTTTTCTTTTTATATTTTTTCATATTTTAAGCAGTGCGTTCATTGCATGTTATGTGCTCAGTATTTGAGATGATTTTCAGCTCAAGCTTATAAATTTATTAGTTAATATTTCTTAATGATTTTCATTACCTTTTGACATCTAAATATATGTGGTACTTTATAAGTACATTTAAGTAAATAACTTTAGAAGGCATCATTTATTGCAAACTTTATAGGACATGTATGTAGGCATTTCTTTTTAGAGTTTTAATGCTTTTCTTTCCTAGGCTGTTTATCAGTATCTTTGAAGGTTTACCTTACATTTGTAAAAGTTGTTAGCTAACAACTTTATTTCTGATAGATACTTAAAGAATATCTCTGCTATAATTATTAACTTTTAGCTGAATGTCATTTTAATAGTGATATCATTTGTATAAACTCAATGACTTTGATAATTGGCTCTTCCAGACATCTAAACCAGATTATGCTGGCGAATAATACTTTATGTTTAGCAGGATGAGAATCATCAATGAATTAACATTGTTTTAAAATGTTTTATTTTATTGCCTTTCTTTTATTGATTCTTTCTTAGTGTAAGGAAATAGAATAAATATGTAGTAACTATTTTCTGTTTTTTTATGATGGTGTAGAAGATTCTTTTAGCACTGTCATAATTATTAGTAATGAGGATGGCATACTTGAGGGCTGGAAATAGTTAAAGGAACTAATGCACATTATTTTGGTGATGGATTAGTTTAGGTATTTAATTTTTGTTTATATGTGTTAAAATGTCACTGATTAGATCTTCATACTATGTTGCCAAAGATTTTTAAAATGAGAGGTAAATAATACCCTTTTCTCCTCCACAGTGGTTTAACACCTCATGCTATTTGTTGTTAAAATATCCTGGATTTTAAATGCAGATATTTCTTATTTTACTAGATATTGGGGAGGATTTATTTCACTAATAGATCATTGACCCCTAGTCTTTATGCATTTAACATCATTATATGAAAAAAGACTCAAAAGAAAAGAAAATTATATAATAAAATATAGGGATAGTTATTGTGATGGAAATATTAGAATGTTTTAATGGTAAACGTATTTAAAAGAATTATAATATGAATTGAAATGTTAAATGCTTTTGTTCTAAACACATTATCTTAAGTTTTGGGAGCCTTTAATACTTGTCTACAAGTTAATCTCTGGTTCATTTAAATGATTTTATGAGTGATGTTTATTACATTGAATAATGCTGTGTTTGAGTATTTTCCAAATGGTTCTATTAAAGTCTAAATACATTTATTACTGGCCTTTTTTTAAGAAACAATGCCTTTGCATGATGTGGATGCTCTTTGAACTGCTTTGTTGGAATCTCATCTTTAGCACAAGATAAGATTATATTTGTCATTTTATAAGCCAAGTATTTGGGAATGTAAGGGTTCCCCACATATTTGTTTTTTCTTTATATAACTTTATTATGAATAAATATGTTCAACGCCTCATGCATTATTTTGAAATTTTGAATTTGGGAATATATACTTTCAGTAGTATGTCATAGAAAAGTTATTTGTGTCTGTGTGTATGTATGTATATATATATATATATATATATATATATATATATATATATATATATATATATATATATTACTATATAAATGTATAGGTTGGAGTGCGGGGAGTGCCTTCTGTGTGGAGTCTGCATGTCCTCCCCGTGGTTGGATGGGCATTCGAAAGACATACGTAAATGGGCATGCCTTCGTTGAAGATTGAACATCGAGCTGGCACCTCGGCGTTCATGAAAATCTACTGCCAATCATTAGCGGACAGGAGTTCCACTGTGGCGACCCCTAACTGGGAAAAGCCGAAAGACAACAACAACAACTATATAAATGTATATCTATATATCTATCTATATATATATATATATATATATATATATATATATATAATTTACATTAATATAGTATTTGTAGATTTTCACGAATGCCGAGGTGCCAGCTCGACGTTCAACCTTCAATGAAGGCACACCCATTTACACATGTCTTTCGGATGCCCACCCAACCGCGGGGAGGACATGCAGACTTGCAGACTCCACACAGAAGGCACTCCCCACACTCCAACCGAGAATCTAACAAGAGAACCTCTTGCTGTGAGGCAACAACACTACCTCTGCACCACCGTGGATTACTGAATCTCAGATAATGCATGCTTTAATTCTAGGTGTATTTGGATAATATGAATATAACATAACTTAGTATGTTATGAATGTTGGTGTTTCAAGAATGGGTTGAATGTATGTTGATTTAACAAAGAATGTTATATTCATATTTAATGCAATTGCATAATAGATGGCATAAAGTATAAATAGTACTTAAAACATAAGTTGTTAATAGCCTGTTGTGTTACTTTAAATATTCCATTGTTATATATATATTTGGGATATATGATGTTTATAAAATGAGTCTGCTTTATTTATTTACTTATTTTTTGGTTATGATGTTATTTGGTTAATTTTATGAAGCAGCAGAAATTGATTGGGTTTAGGTAGTGCAATGGTACTGTTAGTGAGTGGTTTGTATGATTATATCATCAAACCAGGAATTTTTAGTCCATGTTAGGGAATATAAATGTTCTTAGAATAAGATTTTTATTACTAGTTTTAAAGTAATTGTCCATAATAAGCTATATTAGAATTTTGTTCTTGTTCCTTGTACAAAACCATCATATATTATCTTCTAAAGTATTTGTTTTAAATGTCAGATTATAAATGTATTCCATTAAATATTAATGATCTAAATAATCCATTAAAGAGTGGTAGTTTAATTAAATACTTAAAGTTACACAAAGCTCATATATTTATTTTTACAAGAAACACACTTATTAACCAATGACTTAGACATATTGGTGTTAAAAGGTTATTCAATTCTGGTGGGCTCTCATTTTAGATCAAAAAGAAGAGGTGCCTTATTCTTTGGAAAAAAAAATCATCAGCTATGCCTAAAGTAGTTGATACCTGTTCTGACAGGGAAGGTATGGTTGGGATTATTGGTTGTAGCGATAACTAAAAATATATTAAACATTTGTAAATACCTATTGGATACCTGGGATTGGTGCTAAAGTTGCTATAAATATTTAGATATTATATCATTGTTTGCAAAAGGAGAAATGGTTATAGCTAGAGATTTTAATTGTATTTTATCTAATAAGGATACTAGTAATGATAAAAAACTATCTTCAGTCACTAAACACTTAGATCATTTATTAACTCAATGAATATCAGAGGTATCTATTATTTAAAATTAGCAAAGTCTCTTAATTATACACATTATTCATATAGATTTGGTACCCAAACTAATATTGATAAAGTTTTTACTTCTAGTGGCCTATACATTAAAATAGAGGAAGTGCTGGCAAAATTAAAATTGGTATATTTGTAAAAGAAAGGAGTGGAACAAATAATTAAATGCTCTGCAATCTGATATAGATAAATTAAAAGTGAAATTTAAAACCTTATGATAAGTCTACAAATTCTGAGCTGAAATTTTTGAATCAGAGATATCTGGAGCTACTTCATAAAATTTCAATAAATTTGGAAAAATTAAAATTGAAGTAATTCTATAAATCCTAAAAGTTTGCATAGATTAGCCATTAGATCAAAAACATAAATAATATAAATCATATTAAGGAAATCACATACAAATTTGGAAATATGAGCAAAAAGGCAACAGATATAAAATATATTTTGAATGTTGTAGAAATTATTATGAGCAAATTAATAATAATAAGACAACATGTGATAGCAGTAGTCTGACAGCTTTCTGAAAGGTAATACACATTATAAGTTAACTAAAGAACAAATATTAGAAATTGATAAGTCATTTTCTTTTAAAGAATTAAAAGATCAAGTTAAAGATCTTAAAACTAATAAGCACCAGGCCTATATGGTATAATACCATGCTTATCTAAATGAATTCCTGATGATATATTAAAATAATCTTTTGAAGAGGTAAAATCTACTTCAAGTATTTCTCTTTCTTGGAGATTTTCACTTGTATTATCCATTTTAAAACAAGATAAGGATCCTTAGATATGGTCTTAACATCCCATTTCTCTGTTAAATGTGGATTATAAACATTTATGTCTATATTAGCAAAATGATTAACTCTTGTTTTGCCAGGTTTAATAAATGATGATCATACTGGTTTTATTTTACATAGGAAGGTTCAAGATAATATTATTAGACTTAATTCATTAATTGATATAGCAAATAAAAATAAGAAAGAACTTTCGATAATAAGTGTAGATTTACATAAAGTGTTTGACTCTGTTAGTTGGCTTTATTTGTTTAAAGTGTTTAAAGAATATAATTTTCCTTAGAATTTATTACTCGAATGACAAAACTTTGTAGCAATTTGTTATCATTGGTTAAAATAGGTTCCTTTCTATCTAGTTCCTTTAAACATCTTAAAAGGCACAAAACAGGGATGCCCATTGTCTCCTTTACTCTTTGCATTGATTATAGAACCCTTTGCTAATTACAATAGATGCTATAAAAATATTGGTATTTTTTTAACTGAAAATTATACTTCCAAAATTCAGTTATTTGCAGACAATATTTTGATAACTAGTAGTGACATTGGCACTTTGCTGGATAGCTAATTCTAGCAGTTGTTTTGAAAGGATTTCCAGTTTGATGTTTAATCATTGTAAAACAAATACATTGCTTATTAATAAAAAATACACGTTTTAAAAATTATAAAAAATTTAATCGGGATAATTTGCAAATTATATATCTTGGAATCACTACTGCATCTAATGTTAAAAACATGGTACTGATGAATTATTGTCGCTGCTTATTTGATCTTGTGTAATTCCCCAAACCCAGATTCCACCCTAACTTCACAAGTGCCTCTTCTTTGTTCTCTACTGGCTATAGTGAGGAAAGTTGTTACAAAGAATTGGAAATGTAAAAATACCCTTTCAATGAATTTGTTTGTTTAGCCAAGACTTTTTGTTACAAAGAACTGTTAACTGCAAAAATGAGAACACCAAATGTCCCTCACCAATCCATATCTTGGTAAAAATTAAATGATGTACTAGAGAAGTTTTGATGGTTTAGTTTTGTACATGGAATTCTTGCTATGGGCTTTTGTTGTAAATAGTTAAAGAAATGTTATGTTTTAAAAGTATTGAGTTTGTTTATTTGAAATCTAATAAGTTTTTTGTTAAAAAAAAGCTCACATAGTATAACAAATCCACAAAGACAGACACTGAGTCAATGAATTTGGAACTGTGAGGTAGTGATCTTAATACTAAGTTAAGACATTAGCCTAAATAAATATTATAAAGAAACTATTATTTTAATATGATGAAAATCAACTGGGTTGTAAAAAAAGGAGAGATAATCATGTATTTTATATATAGTAATATTTTATCTATATTTTACTTGTTGTTACATACATAAGCAAACACATTTGTAGAAGCTGTAGTATTAGAACTACCTGGCTATAGGCATAGGCAATAAAATGGAATGCAACCAACAAAAAAATGAGTTTTTCTCTCATTGTTATAAATCTTCAGGATATGTAATACTGTGTTAATAACTATTGAAAAAAAATGGTTTGTGATTTTAAAATATACAGAGATAATATGAACTTGCTTTGTTGCTGCACAGACACATGCACCCTGCTCCTCTCCAGAAGTGTGTATAGCAGGCTAAGCCATATAATTTCTCTCATTCCACCATATCAACTCCAGCAGATGTTTGACCCACTGATAAAACTCTGATTACCTTGGTAATATTCAAAAAATTATCCCTCTGTGCAAATGAAGTTGGCTTGTATGACATACCTTATACGTAGGCCAGATTCTGGATCTTGCTGTGTTGCAATTCCAAACAGTTTTACTGAATTCTGTAGGGATACCAGCATAAAATGTCATTTTAAATGCAGCACTGCTTAATGAATCATTTCTCATTGAAATTAAAATGCTGTCATAGTTTGCTTTCAAGGCAATACAATCATGGAACAGTTTTGAAGCTGATTGTAGCTGACCTGAAGCATGGCAGTGGCTATAGTTACATCAGTAGGAGATGGAAGAAACATTTCCATAATGTGCAGGATTCAATGAACCACAAGCATTATAGTAATGAATATAGTTAATGGTGGTGGGTCTAGAACAAAACTCAGAAAGGCTCCAGATTCAGCTTACAAAACATTCGAGAATGCATTTTTGAACAGGCTATTTGGACTCTGTTATGTAGGGAGTATATAAACCAGCATAAGGAGGTGCAGGATACAGCATATTCAGACAGGAACTGTATGAGAATGCAATACCGGACAGGATCAGAAAATTTAAGTAAGTCAATATACAACACATTTATTTTAGTGCAGTCAATGTCAACCATAATTAACAAAATAAGAATCGTTT
Source organism: Protopterus annectens (assembly GCF_019279795.1). NCBI lineage: Eukaryota > Metazoa > Chordata > Ceratodontiformes > Protopteridae > Protopterus > Protopterus annectens. The sequence continues at coordinate 555,666,292 of NC_056726.1, read as the reverse complement.
TAACCAAAAAAAGAAAAAAACAGGCAAGAGTGCACAAGTAAAACTAAAAACCAAACATAATGCATGCTGGATAATACTTCTTGAGGAAAAAGTCAAAGACCCACCACTTCAGAAAGTATTGATAAATAAACTGTTTATTGCAAATTCTACCCCACAACGACAAGCAAATGAATGAATGAATGAATGAATGCATTAATTAATGTCCAAAAAGTTAAGTGTTATGCTTTTGTCCTGTAAACTCATAAAATGACTTCATCAGAGCAGTGTAAGTCATGAATGGTTCTCCTAAATACCTTTGTAATTAAATGTACATGGTACATTTAAAGTATAAGACTACCAAAAAAAAAATACATATAACTCCATTGTATATGACAGATCATATGTATGTGAGTGACTTAACTTCAAAATATACAAGTAAGATATGTAATTAGCTATAGAAGATTTGAAATGTATAATAATATAAAATTGTATAAAAATTGTATAGGTTTTATCTCTCTTTCTCTCTATATATAAATATATATATATATATATATATATATATATATATATATATATATATATATATACATATGATATAAAAATCAGTTTGTTAATAAATATTATGAAGTTCAGCAATGAAAAAGCACAACAAAGATATACAAAAGCTAAGACATTAACTGGTAATAATAAGAAATTAACTTGAGCACTAGTGTATAATGGTTCTTGCACACATAAGAGTGTTCCTATTTGATTACCATTTAGCAACATGTAATTTGAGAGCAGGCACAATAGAAATCCATTCATTCAAACCAGGTGGAGTGGTGGCATTTAGTCAAAATTGCCAAAGCAATTCTCTATATTCAAGTCTATTCTCTCATCCCCCTTCATGACACCTGGAACCAGTTCCAGAAAGGCAAGTTTAAATTGTATAAAATTTGTACACAACTCTGAGAGGTTATAAAGTGCACTGTTTACATTATTCCTAGGAATAATATAATAATGCTTGCAAATTCTCTTCTGTAATGTCCTTTCTATTTTCCTACATAAAATCTAGGGCAATTGGAAGATATAGCATTGTGAACTAAACCTTTGCTGTTACAGTTTCCACTACAGGGGATGATAATACTATTAATATTCTCCAAAACAAACCTATCACCTGTCACAATATTAGTACATTAATTACAAGCATGACACCTGTGAGTGTCCATGTATCATCACTGCATTCACTTCTCACCTTACCCATTTCCAATTTATGCTGAACCGCGGTGGTGGTGCTGCGGTAGCATTGTCGCCTCACAGTAAGACGCTGTCCGGTTCGATTCTCAGCTAGAGTGTCTTCTGCATGGAGACATGCGTGAATGGGCGTACCTTTGTTGAAGGTTGTGCATCAGGTCTGGCAAGCCAGTACATAAAAATCAACTGCCAATCATTAGCGGACCGGAGTTCCGCTGTGGCGACCCCTAACCGGGAAAAGCCGAAAGACACAAACATTGGGGGCAATCGGGTATAAAAAACAGGGGTTTTCATCTGTAATTTGATAAATTGTCTCATTCATCTTAAAGGATGGCCCAGGTTTTCTTAATAATATCTTTAACTACTTTAATGTCCATATTGTATGGTATCATCACTGCTCTTGTGCCAATTTTATCCAGAGTAGACCAAGTTGCAATATTAGTATCATCTAACACTTCTTTCCCTAACCCACACCTAACAGGGGCTTAAGCTTGTCTTTCCTTTTTCCATTATTTCTCCACTAGCAGCCAAGAGCAATTTCCTTGGGGATTTCCTATCAAGGAACATGCCTTCCATTTTTTTTTCACTTTCAATGTACAAACATCAACATCAGTTACCGTGCATGTCAAAATTATGTCCCTTAAGTTCTCCTTCCTTGGAAGAGAAATAGTGGGAGCTATTACAATGTAACTATTAATAAAGGTAAGTTTTCTGAAAATATTATATGAAAAAGTACCATTGTACTTATTTAAAAAAATCAATTTTGTCAGAATTGTAATGGTATGGGAATTTTAAAAAGAGCTGCAGTGTTCTGTTTATACTGAATATAAAATCTTTCAATTCCACATTAGTGTCTCTCCATAAAATAAAAACATCATCTAAAAATCTTAAATAAAGTTTACAATGCTTGTAATGAATAGAATGAAAAATATACTTCAACTCCCATGTGAGCATAACCAAATTTGAAAAATTTGGGGAGAAAGCGGCACCCATTGCAACACCACTAATGTATTTATACATTTCCTTTCAAGAAAGATAAAATTATTGCCTAATACAATGTGTAAACCTTCTATAATAATCTTAATATCGAGGTTATTTAAAAAAATCCAGTTCCATCATAGCTTCATGGAACAAAACTTTACCCTCCTCTTGGGGAATGCATGTGAAAATGTCTACCATGACAGTTGCTAAAAAACAACCTTATCAAGACATAATTCATTTTTTAGTCTCCCCAAAACAATCCAAGGAGTTCTCTCACCTTGTTTTATACTGGTTCAAGAGGCCTATTGATGTATGCTCAAATGGGTACATCTTGGAGCCTTGCACAATGACTATAGGCCTAAGAGTGGGATCTTTAATGTTTTTGCGCACTTTCATAATCCCAAATATAGTGGGATTCCTAGTGTTGTGATTTCTTAAAAAATCATAAATATGCATTAATCATAGCCTGTATAAGCCAGGCCCCCAAATCATAAATATTCATTAATCATAGCCTGCATAAGCCAGGCCCCTAACTATAAATCAGTCTCCATGAAGGCAAGATTGATCCCATTTTTCAAAATTTCGCAAAATAGCTGACCAAGTGCTCTCATCATGCTGAATTATAAATATGGGGATGGAATAGACTTCCTCTTCTATGATCAGGCTTCATAACCTTCAAAGATATGTCCCGACTAAGTCTATTCAATAATTCATGTTCCTCATTAGTTAAATTGTATTGTTTATACCCACCTCATCTAGTTTCCCATTTATAAAATTCATTAATATAAGTTGTCTCAAAGGCATGTTCTATAGGATGGGAAATTAAATTGAATATGTTTTTTCTCTTAAAAAGTACATTGCTATAATTAAGTCTACCCATAGTCACATTGATATAAATAGCCAAGTTTGTCTTCCTAGTAAATAACTTCATCTCTAAAATATTGTCCACTATGTTGAAATGTTTGCTAGGAATAAAAGTAAACTAGAGAGAAGTATTCTGAGATTATCTGTAAGTCACTATAATTATAGGTTCCCAGGTTTATACTAGACTAACAACCACCAGGGCATTTATAAGCCTAGCTGTGCAATCCAACCCAGTTGTCTTCCTGTGTATCATGGGCATTTATTAGAAAGGGGTATGTTGGTTAGGAAGTTTATATAGGTTATCAGGAGTATGTTAGTTTGGGCATTACTGTCTGCCACTGTCCATCATAGACATGGGGGGCAGAACCATTGAGAATTACCAATTTCCCATCCATTAGTCAAGGTTATGCATAAGTACGTTTAGGGATAGACTCTGTTTCACCTTAATGGTGAGCTTGTTCGAGAGCATGGGGATTCTCTGACACACATATCTTTCTCACCAACATTTCTTATTTATGTCACAAGCAAAACTGAACTCCTTGGATCTAGTGGTTCTGATGCTGCTCATTTTGTAGATGTGCAAAAGTTCCATCAGAGATAGATCCGAGGATGCTTTGTATGCCAGACACAGATTTCCTCTCACTAACCTGGAAGAGATAGAGTATAGAGATAGGACTTTTAGGCAATCCATATAGCACAATTTGTTTATACCCTGGATTCTTCAGATAAGGAAGCTTTGTGGGCATTCCAACTGTTGCATGTGTCTGGCCAGGTACATACTAAAGGATGCATTATACTCAATGATGGGTCTGACAAGGGCCTAATAAAGTGGCACTATAACTTCCTGGGTCCTGTCTGTGAGCCAGCTGGCAATCCAGCAAGTTATGTAGGGGCTCATTCCCAGTCTGATGAGTTTATCAATTGTACCTGAGTTGAGTATTGTATCAAACCCCTTAGCCAGGTCCAGGTAGGTGGCATGTACTATTTTTCCCTCACCTATTGCCTTGGTGACTTCTCAAAGTACTCAACCAGATTTAGTAGTCATGACCTTCCCTTGACAAAGCCAAACTAGGCTGAGTCCAGTGTTTGACGATTGTCTGTGTTGTTATTGATCATTGCCATGATAATTCATTCCATGGTTTTGCGTATTAGACTAGTCAGATGAATAGGTCTTTATTTTCTGGGGTCAGTTAATGGTCTGCCTTTATGAAATAGGATAACCATTGCAGTCTTGCATTCTAATGGTACAAAGTCTGTTTTGAGACTATAGCTGAAAGTGACTTAACTTGTCCTGACAGGTCATGTTTCAAGCTATTTAGAAAGCATCCCAGGATATTGTTGGGGCCCATTGAGGCTATGTCTTTGATCTTAGTGAGCACTGCCAGGACTTGTTCCCTGTTAAACGTTGGGAGGGAGGTTATTCAAGTTGGTATTTCATGGAAGGAGGCAGGGTAGACTGGGTGGTGATGTTTGAGATGAATTTGTCAGCCATGAAATTTGTTAAATAATTCTGCTCATTAAAGGTGGCACCATTGTTCACCAGCTTGGCACACTAATGTGTGCTGCCTTTGAGATTTTGGACATAGCTGTGAAAGGTTTTATGGCTGTCTTTAGCCTGTGAGGTACCTTAACCTTGTAATTGGCATTGCTGAACTTAATTAGTCCTCCTAATTTCCTGTTTATTTTAATTAGAGAGTTCCTATCACTCTTCCTGATTTTAGCCATGCCCTTTTTTCCCTTTGTTATATACCCTATTAAGGTTAGGATTCCAACAGTTTGGTTTGCTTTTAGAGTTTGCTTTGGGCTTATTTCTAGTAGGTACAGCAGCCTCTGTGCAGCCATTTGCATGGCATTACAGGATCTGTGAACAATTTTGCATAGGTTGCTTTGAACTCTGGGTTGGGAGGAGCATTGAATTTTGACAAACTATTGCTTAACAGAATGTACTTTGCTTGGCAAGAGTTCCTATCTGTTACTGAGTTACATGGGGTTACCAAGTTGATTTTTATTTTAAAAGAGACAGCTTTGTGTTCTGACCTCACCAGTGAGGATGTGACACTTGGGAATGGGGGTGAGATAGTATGCTCCCATTTTGTCGATTACCAGGTCCAGTATGTTTGAACCTCTGGTGGGTGTGTGCACTATCTGGTCAAGGGTATCTGTGTTAATAAAGTCCAGGAATCATTGTGCCTACTGGAATGAGGCAATGTATGTTTCCTAGTCTATAGAGGGGTAGTTAAAGTCTCCTATGAATATGGTATATGGTTTAATGGTGAGTGCCTCCAGCAGGCCTAGGTATGAGCTATGGGATTCTAGGGACACAGAGGGTAACATATAACTAGCTAGGATATGGTGTGGACCTTTATCTATGATGATTTGCACAAAATATCAAATATTTAATGTTTAGCCAAAATCCCTTCATATTCAGGCGATTTACACAAATTATTAAATCCTTGTGTTTACACCAAATCCCTTCATACTCAAAAATGATACCAGTTTGACAAACATTTTTAATAGTAATGTATTTAAACCTGCTCATTAGCAAAGTGTATAAGATCAATAAAACTACAACCACAGCTTTTATTGAGATAATATATTGTAGAGAAGGGATAACGCGGCAGAAGAGCAAAACTGTAGTGTTGTGCAGAACTGCAAGTATGTAAAGAAAAAGTACTGGTGCTTACTGTAATTGTATCAATCTGTTCTAACTCCAGAGTACTGTATTGCAAGCTTCAAACCCTTATTGTGCTAATGAGATATTAGGATGTTACTTTATGTAATGTATGTACAGAGGATGCTTTATCAGATATTTTAAATATCTATGCTGTGTTATGGACATATAAATATATTTTTAGGTAAAGTGTCCTCATAGAAAGCTAGTCTAGCAACCCTGCAAGTAACACAGGGCAGTTTGCAAAGAAATGTACCACTTCTTCTCAATAGTAGTTATCCTGGTACAATTGTTAATAAATAACACAAGCAGTTCAGTTGGTGAAGTAGGCTGTGCTGTTCAGTTAACTCTCTCTTCTTCCTATTCATGTGATTTTTAATATTATCCATTACTTACAACACACACAGTGTACTATACTTAGCAGTTATAACCTTTCTGTATTTTATTTATTTTTTGTCGAATCTGTCCCCCACAAAAAAAACAAACAAACAAAAAAAAAACAAACACTTCCTTTTCACTTATCTACCCTACCCTGTCTCTTACCATTCTTAGCATTGTGCATTCAGGAACAAACACAACTCCCCTCACAGAACATTTGCTCCAACCTCTCAATCACCGCAAAACATCTTACATGCCAAACAATGTAATCTTGACCCACCATAAAGCATGTACAAATCCTCTCCTCTCACAAAACCTTTCACATTTCCCCCACTGTCCTCATACCATGTACATCCATTCATTAATCTCTTTTATTCACAATGCTCATTCTTCAACTCAATTAACTTTTAATTAAACTTACCATTAGCCTTCTCACAACTTAACCTCATTACAAGCACACCTTCTCTTTTGCTATTTCCCAACCCAAACCATATTATCTCAAACCAAGATGCAACATTTTACATCAATGCAATCTCCCCTAACCTGTGCTGTATCACACAGTCTGATCTCCATAAACACATCCATCTAAACACTAGTGTCTTGCTAACAAAACTTGGCTTAAAATATAAACTCAAATACAAATATCTCTTTCCCAGGAAACATTTTATATCAAAATTGAAACTAAGTGGTGACATCCACCCAGACCCTGGTCCTCCAACACACACCAGAACTTAATTGCACCACAAAACCACATACATCTCCATTCTTTACCCAAGAGGCATAGGCAGGCCCACTATTCTGCAATATGAGCCTTAGAAGCAGATAAACAAAATACCATGTATATATGCAGACTTTGCCATATGCTCCCCAGATATATTAGTCACTGCAGAAACTTGTCTAAAAGCAGGTATAAAAGATGAAGACATTTTCCACCAAGTTGCAGCATTCTAAGAAAGGATAGAACCACAAATGGAAGGAAGGACAAAGTCAATTTTTACAGGAATGCCCTTGAATTGACTTCTCATCCTACCCCATTCCTCAACATAACAACAGAGAAAAAGTCATCTCTGAGCTAAAGCTAAATTGCAAAAGGAGCATTTGCGTAGCAGCCCTATACACACCCTGTGATGACAATATTAATACTGCTAAAAAATTATCTGCTGGCTAGCTGCCAACATAAGGCATGAAACAATCATACTAGGAAACCTTAACATTGACTAATATACTCTGATGTCCCCACCTGCTCAATGAAACATATGATTTCACTCAGCTCTCCAACTAGGCTTAACAAAAATATCAGTAGTGAATCTACATTGGATTGGATTCTCACCTCATCTCCAAACAAAATAATCACCAGTAGTTGCCACAAGACACCATTTTTATATTTGCTATACGGCAGCAAAACAACACCCACATACAACCACAAAATCAGCAGGCATGCACCCTCAGCAAATTCAAAGTAAAAACTTTTATTTCCAGCCATCAGCTATGTAACTGAGATAGTCTGAAAATATGCTGCTAGAGGAAGCAGTCTATGAATTTAACAAACTATTTCTAAATATAGTACATGAATTAGTTCCCTCAGAGTAAAAAGGATACAATCTAAACAAGCTCCTTGGTTAACAAAAGATACCAAACAACTTATGGTCTTCAGAGACAAAGCTTCGAAATAACAGTCATGAAACAAAGTTCAAAAGCAAGTGGCAAAACTTCATACATCTCAAACTGTACTAAATCCTATATTAAAATCAGGCAAAAAGTCTATGCTATCCTCCAGGAAAAACAACCAAGATAACCAAAAGTTCTATCAGGTATCACTGCAAACACTTCTCCACCCTTGTCAAGCAACCACATTACCACCATTAACTAATAATAAAACCAATAATCAAGAACATTTCCAAAATTTAAAACACACGTGTCTAGCTGCAGATAACATTCCAGATGAATATACCGATTCTAAGCAGTCTTCATACTTACTAATCATTTCATTAAAGGGACCCAAGTCCCAACCCTCTAGCAACATACCTCTCGACCACTTAGACTAAGAAATCTGGACAAGATCATAAATAAAAGTGGGTCAAAGGCACAAAACAAGGGACAATGTTTAATATTGCTCTTGCAAACATACAAAGTTGATAGGATAATGTTTTTTTTATATTAGCATGAAGTTTCTGAAGGATATGAAGTCTAAATCTCAAATGTCTGTCATTATTTTCCAACTTCAGTCATTAATGATTTGCCAATAGTTCACCAGGAAACCACAATATGAAAAAAAGACCAAAATATGAGTCCAGAATCTGGACAGTCTGTGAAAATCTATACAATTGGAAGGTATGTTTGGAAACATTTTTATATATAGTCCTACACATGTGTGGAAATTCAACAGAATTTTGTAGCTTCAGATCTATTGTAATATGTCACAGTTATCAAAAATTCTAGGGAAATGTATTCACACTCAGCTTCTTAAGCACCTTGCTACCAACAACCTCATCTCACAGGCATCACACTGCTTTCATCCAATGCATAGCACCACAATTCCTCTTCTACCTCTTACCAACACAATCAATCATTACAGAAATGCACTTCACTTAGCCTCATCCATCTTCGTTGACTTATCCTACACATCTATCAACTGAACTCTCCACTCTAGACCTCTCCCAACCTACACTATAATGGTTCAATAGTTACCTTAACAAAAGACAACAGGATGTGATATAGTGGCAGACCTACTCAACTTTCCTACTTTCCTTCCATCTCCTGTAGGTATCCTCCAGAGCTTGATTTTTGCCCCCTTTTGTTTAATATATTTTTAAAAAGGCTCCACAGAGCTACCAAACAAGCTATCATCATGCAGTATGCAAATGATTCCACCCCCCCTCTGCACTACTAAAAGCTTTACAAAACTCCAGTCACTCAGACATTCTTTTCTTCTGTTGAATCCTGGGTAACCAATGCAAGTCTTTTCTAAAACACTAAGAAAACCAAATTAATGTTATTTACAACCAAACAATTCTTTGACCTGAAACACCCAAACAAAACTAGGTATAACTATAAATGAAAATCTGAAACTGGATCAGAACATGCAGCAAGTCACAAAAAAAACAAAAAAAAAAAAACAAAAAAAACCCCAAAAAAAAACAAAATGGCTTTTCAGGACCAGTCAAACCCATACCAAATTTCGGTAACAAGAAAAAGCATTGCCCAGTCCTACCTCCTTCACAGACTGTTATATGCATTAGTCATCTCTGCAATCTTTCAAACAACACAGCAATGTTAGGGTTATACGACAACAAAGAAGCAACATTTGCTACAAATGTCTCATATAAGACTCACCACCATCTCATCTTAAAACATTTACAATGGTTTGAATTACCATAACACCTAATCTGTACTCATCTAGCCACAGTCCATAGTTTTGTCTACAAATCTGATATTTTCCTTTCCCTAAAAAAAGCATAATTTGTCAGTATTTACCATGCAGAGAGTTGCACTCAGTGAAAAACATCGTCTGACAAGCAAAACGTTAAACAATGCTACAAGAGATGCTTTGTATTCCAGTTATCTCACCAAACTTTGGGAGATCTTACCAATTTCACTAAAACAAATAGAACAATTAAAATGCTTCACAGCTAAATTAAATCAACACCTGACTGTCTCCTGGCTATGTTCATGAACCTCACCAGGATAATGTACAACCTTCAAGCCACTACCATTACCTGATTTACACACATTTTAAGCACAACCACAAGCCACACACACTGTACTGTCTCACCTACATTTCACTACACATTCTCTCTTTTTCCTGCAGTTTGTCTAAATTCCTACTTTTCCATCCCATCTTTCCCCAATTTATGACTATTTCCTTCGGCTTACCCCAACTGTTACTGCTTTGTATGATGAAGTTGCAGCATTTTCATGTTGGATTGACTGCTACTGTCAAAGATTTTTATATTAATATATTCCTTTATAATTCTATGTGCTTTCTTGTAAATCTATGTACTAGGGCATTACTGCATATATTTTTATTCACATTGAAGTTTTTCTCCTGGGCTTTAACTTAAAAAGGGCTTGTCTGAACCAGTCAACAAAAATAAAATAACTAAGTAACTACGTAAATATTTATTTATTTATTTATTAATTTACTTACTTATTATCATTCTGAGACCAAGTCACTTGCATTTAGAAGGTCATGAAATGGGCATGTCTTCTTTCTCAGACATAACTCAGCAATTTGTACTTCTTCTGGAGTTCTAGTCCATGGTTCTATAGATTTTTGGAATATGATGTAAGAATCCCACTCCAGTAACACTGCATTATTTGCAACCACCAGAGGAAGTGTAACTGAACTGTTTTAGAATTGTTTATGTTTGGATATTCTTAGCTAACATGGGGTATCATGTCATGCTTAATGTATGTGGTTTTGTAAATATTATTTGTTTTGCAGACTCTTTTATCATTGAGCCATGAGTTAGTTGGGGAGGGTGGAAGGTGGGAGAGTAGTATTGTTTAGAAGGGCCAGGCTATCAATGAGGGAAGACAGGACTTAGTTTTCACAAAGGTAGGATATGAGCGTCTGTCACTTTGGCACTGTAAAGCTATATTGAATTGTAGTGTCCAAGTGATTAGCTGGGAAGTGTTGGTTTTCAATCCTAGGTAGAATGTTTCTTTGGTGTCGTGAGGTAAGTGCAGTTTTCTGTTAATTTGAGGGTAAATATTTATCAAAGTTAACGTTTGGCAGGAAATAATTTGTTTATCAGCTTTCAGTAGTCTATTTCTTTTGCAGTGGTAATTTCATTTAGTACTTGTTATTCAATTTATTTTGAATGGAGAGCAGAGGCTGTCAGTTGGGTGAAGGGGGGTGTTCCTGAAAGTGCAGAATATTTTTTATTAATCTTACTTTAAAAATACTTTAAGGAGTTTTTTGTTGGCGACAGTGAAGCTTTTAAATGGGCCTTTACTGACAGCCATTTTATGCACATTGTCAGAGTAGAGCATGAGGGTTGATTTGATTTAGTTTTCTTTAGCTTAATTTAAAAATGTTAACATTTTATAACATTTTTCAGTGGTGTGAGTGGGATTTGAGACAAGACATAATCAATGGTCTCTTGCATGTGTTGTTATGTATTGCATCATGTACATTGCAAGGTAGGGCTCCCAGAAAGTTGGCATTAGACAGCTAAAAAAACATTCAAAGGATTCTTTTCAACCTTTTTGGACCTTTGCAGGATATCCAGAGTGCTGCATATATATCTATATATATATATATATATATATATATATATATATATATATATATATATATATAAAACCCTCAAGTTGGGAGAGTTGTGGGATGAGTATCTGAAAGAGCTTGTAAACCAGAGTGAGACAGAAAGTGGAGCTGTTGTATTCTAGAGGTTCATTATGGAAAAAATAGAATATGGAGAAAAAGAGAAGGAAAAAGAACCAGAGAAGGTTCCAGAAAAAGTCTTATGCTCAAATGGTGGAAGAAGGAACTAAGGAGAAGACAGAGATTAAAAAAAATATGTTGTTCAAGTGAGCAGTGAAAAAGAAAAAGGCCTGGACAGACATGAGGTATGGGACAGTGTTATTGCACCTCTGGGAGTAAAAGCTGAAGATATAAGAGCTTTCATTTTAATTAACAAAGAAACTTTTTGTGACTTGTTTTTTGAAACTGATCAGGCTATGGAAAACTTTTTGGGCATTATGAAAAAAAGGAAAGCAGATTTTCCATGATCAGAATATGTGGTGCAAGCCTTTTTCAGACAAACAAAGAAAAAAAAAAGAATTTTAATTCAGTTTAGAACTGAAGTGGAAGCAAAGGAATTGAGTGAATATTTGTTAACAATATGTAAAGAAGTGTTGGACACTACTAAAATCTATGATGAAAGAGGATTATGGACTGGGGTTTGGAAATGTGGAAACATTTTGAAAATGGAAAATGGCAGTTTAATACACATACCTAGTATTATTAATATGCATGGCAATAGAGGTTTTGTAAGGTCCAAAGAACAACCAAAGACTTGATATTTTGGTGGAAAAAGTGATCATTTAATTAATGAATGTGATACAAAAGATGTTATTTATATGGTCAGACTGGCCATAATGCAAAGAAATGTGAAATGAAATGTAAGAAATGTGGCAATATAGGACATTCATGGTTAGAATTTTAGGTAGAAATACAAGAAAATTAAAATAAACATGAAAATGAAGATGAAATTATACAGGAAAAAGTTAGAAAATGTACAAGAATACACAGCACAACAAGAAAAAACATAGAAAAGCTATGTAAGTGTAAGGGGAAAGACAAAGAGAATGAAAAAGGAAAACAAAAAGAGACAGATGAATCAAGTGGCGAAGAGTCAGAGTAGTATATAATAAAATGTAAGAAAAAATCAATAGGAGAAAGTGAGGAAAAGAAAAAGAAAATTTAAAAATGTAAAGGTTAAAGAGAATAAGAAGAGAATAAGAAATGTAAGAGATAAAATTATTTTAATAACTGTTCTATAAAGCTGAAAATATTAGCATTGAACATGAACAGTATGAAGAATATTAAAAGAAGAATTAGTACTTTATAATGGTGTGCTGCAGTTGATGTGCAAGTAATAATTTTAGAAAACATTAGAATGTTAACAGAGGAAGAAAGGGTGCACACAGAAAAACTGTAATGGCGCTGTTATTTGGAACATAAAGAAAGAAGCATGCTCAGGTATATGTATATTATGCCAAGAAAATATAAAAATATTAGATATTACTATAGTAGAACTGGGCCAAATAACAGTAGTGGATATAAGACTGAGAAAGTATGTATATAGACTAATGGCTTTATATGCATATTAACAGAAAGAAAGAAAGAAAGAAAGAAAGAAAGAAAGAAAGAAAGAAAGAAAGAAAGAAAACGAAACAATATTTAAAAGTATACGTAATTATGTCTGTGTTGGCATAGGTATAACAATGACAGGTGACTTTAATTGTAATTTGAGAAATAAAAAGAATAGTTGATATGTTAAAATGATTATTAAAATAACAAAAAGTGAAAAATTAAAAATATGGGAAAATAAACACTGGACTTATAAAAGAATATAAATATATAAAATAAATGAAATTAAGACAGAAATGTATTATTTTCTGATATCAGAAGGCCTAAATATTACACAAAAAGGAATCAAATATACTGGGTTTTCTGATCATGTGGTGATTTGGATAAGAATTCACAAGAACGAGGTAAATATATCAAAATAGGAAGAAAGTTAGAATCAGGAGAAAGAAAATAAATTATAGAATTATAGCAACAACATATTGGTATGAGAGATTTTTATAAAACTTGAACAGTATGATGTATTTATATACGATGTATTTAATTCTAAAAGAAATACAAAAAAGTATTTTAGAATGCATAGAAAATGAAAAAAAAAAGAAAAAATGGAATACAAAATATTAAGTCAAAAATATTTAAAGATTTAACAGAGAAGAAAAAAAATGTTTTTTGAAAAAGAAAAAGAATTATATACAAGAAATCAGGACAATGTCAATAAATTATTATGTAAGCAAAATATTGTTTACAAGGAAAAAAGAAGTAGCACCATACTTATGTAAGATAGTAAAAGAAGGAAAGTTAATGAGAGAATTAAAAATAAAGAAGGGAAACAAGTTAAAAACAGGGAGAAATATTTTAAATACATAAAGAATATGTATTAAATTTATATAGTAAAAAAGAGGCTAACATAGAACAAATAATGAATATTTAGAGAGAAAAATAAATATAAATGAGTTGAATGAGATCATGAAAGGTATTAATGTTAATTCAGCTACAGGTTTGGATGGGATTGAATATAGTATGTATAAAGGATATGCAAAAAATGCTGTTTATAGAAGTGATGAATGAGTGGCTAAAAATGGAATTAAGTATAAAGAAATTTGCGCAGGTGTGATAAAATTTATAATAAAGTAAGGAGATAAAGATGAAATAAAAATTGGACATCAGTTACACTAAATAACACAGACTACAAAATTTTCATGAAAATAGTAACTAAAAGATTACAATGTGAAATAGAAATAATTCTTAATCAGAATTTTTTTGGGAGAAAAGGAAAGGGGAGTCAAGATCTATTGTGGATAATAAGGGAAGTAATTGATAGTATTAATAAAAAAATTGGAAATAAAAATCATGATGGGGATGTTAGTAAGGCATATGACAATATTCACTTTAAAGCATTATGGGAAATTTTGCAAGTATAAGTGAAAAACATTACAAGTAATTAAATCAATATATGAGAAGAATTATGTGAGACTGAATGTAAATGGTTGGATTGGGGAAAATTTGAAAATACGGTGAGGTATAAAACAAGGAAGTCCTGCAAGCAGTATGATTTTTGCTATAATCATGAATACAGTAGTAATGAAAATCAATAAAATGTCAAGTAAGAGAGACTATAGAATGATGGAGGAAATACAGTTGACAATAATGTATACTTACTCTGATAGCATTGTTGTAATAACAAAAACATAAAGCCTGGAAGGAAATAATTAATGAGAAATGAAGTATGCAGTTGAAGGAAATTAATTTAAGCAAAAATAAAGAGAAAGCTAAAGGATTTGGGTATGAAGGCATTATATGAGATGTGGAATATAATGAGAAGAGTATAGATACTTTAGGAATAGTATTTTGAAGGACAGAATACAGACATGAATGATGGGATAAAATTATTAAAGGAATTAAAGACATGATTACATTCTGGAAGACATATAGGTTTTCATACAAAAAGAAAGTACACTTAATAAACACCATAGTAATAGGTAAAATAGCTTATATAGCAAACATTTGCATGATGCCAATGAAATATAAAAAATTAATTATGCAGATATTTTTTCATTTATTTCGGGGTCAAGACTGAACCTGGTTAAGAGTGGAATTTTGTAAATGAAATATGAACAAGGGGGATTAGAGCTGATGAATCCAATTGTACCTACAGCCTCTTTAAGTATGTATAAATTACTAAAAGGAATAATGAAAAATAATAAAGATGTGATAGAAACAATAATGTTTTGTAAATATAGAGAAATTTGGGAAGAAATGAAAATGAAAAAATAAATAAAAGTGTTATTAATAAAGAAATTAATAAAATTTACTGCAACATTGTATTGTGGAAATTAAAAAAAAGAACGTGATAGAAAAGAATGGTATGTTAACATTTTGAAATCCTTTTATTTGGTGGATCATTGGAAAGAGTTAGAAATAGATAAGAAAAAAGCAATAATGATAAGCTATAGAAAAAATAAAAAAATAAAGAATGCAATGATTTCTGTGAAGGTTGTCCAGAGGAAAATTACCAGTGGAGGCAAATATGCCATATAAGAGAAATCAGGATAGAATATGTAATAAATGTAATGAACTAAAAACTACAGAATAATTTTTAAATGTGAGAGAATTCAAAAACTGTGAAAAGAAGTATATAAACGTGATTTGATTAAAACTTATTTAAATTTTGAAATATTTAACATGGACATGATATAGTATGTTTTGTGTTGGATTAGATCCCAGAATGAAGCAAGGAAAATTGACAGAATCATATTTTATGTAAAATGGGTTATATGGAATGAAAATCTTAATGAGAGCAGATACAATGGGTAATGGACCTTTACAAAATTACTGGAAAAGTATGGTTTGGGTTTTGGGTTAAAGCCTGGGGGAGATACTTAAAATGGGAATATCTATGTATTGAATTATGTTAAAATATGGAAATATTATAAATATAAAAATATGAATTGTATATATGTATACAAATAAAAAACTACTCTTTTTCATAGGTGTCATGGGACCTTTTACATCAATATGTAAGGGATTAATGAGAGCAATTATGTGCTCATTCTTTTAAGATAGTTATAACATCTGATTTGGTGATTGAAGGAAGATCAGTAGAAGTCATTAAGAGGGCTGATTGGTGTTCCAGTATATTTTTGGGGTACATTAGGTTGGTATTTGTGTGACTGCAATTTGCTGTTGATATTAATGTTGTGTTTTTTTTCTAGATAATAAGTTATTAGTCATGATTGGACACTATTTTTATGGGATGACCAAAATAGTGTAGTTAAGACCTGTAGGCAAAAATCTGGATTTTGTTCTAGCACAGTAGTATGTTCAATGGTGTGGTTGTACAGATATGAGATAGTGTCAGTTTATGTCAACTTTGGAGGAGGTAAGAAAGCAATATGGAACTACAGATGGTATAGTGATTTATTTAAGGGGTAATGATATAAGGTGATACTGAAGAAGATGTTGATTACATGGTCAATATGGGATTTGTTGGTTGCTTGTCAGAGACTTTCAAGAGCTTTGCTGAGATGAGACAGTGATTATACCCAGGTTGGTGTAGAAGGTAGTGACTAAGTTCAATGGATAGGGTAGCTAGCCCAAGTGGTTGATTGGGCTTTATTGTTCTTGAACATTTGGATTTGGCATATAAGGACCTTCTGGAGTTTTGTAGTAAAGGGATTCATATTATTGGTGTTGGGATGGAAAATTTTAATGTGGAGTTGTCATTGTACAGGATGTATCTGGTAGATAAAGTGGTTGTGGGAAAAAGGACCAGTTTGGTACCCCCCCCCCTGCTTTGTTTCTATGTGCTGCTTCCCTGGTGAGTGAGCAGAGTTACACTGCTTGAAAATTGGTTGTGAGCACTAGGATACCGCTACTGTTGGTTGGTTGCCTAGTTAGTGTGTTTTGTTATGCTATCCATGGAGTGTATTTGCTCTAAGTTATGATGACATGTCACAGTGTTTAATAAACCTGATTGCAAAAGGCTTTATTGTGTTGCTGTCTTCTGCTGGGCCTGTGGCATGAAATTGACAGTGACAATCTGACTCACAGTGATTTTATAGTAAAAAAAATACGGACTGAATGTAGTCAAATAAATTTAAGTAGAATGCATGTAAATATAGCACTCAATGAAACTAGTTTATGAAAAATAAACATTACTTTATTTATTCATTCCTTGATTGCCTGCTTAAGCCATTTCTTAGTTCTGGAAGAGCTAGAGCCTGATTCAGAACTTACTAGGTACAATGCAGAGAAACTAATTCTGAATGAGTATATAGCCTATCACTGGAGACACACACACACACACACACACACACACACACACACACACACACACACACACACACACACACACACACACACATACTGTCTCTCATCAAGTACATTTGTGAGAAAATTCTTCTTCTGTACATCTTTGCGATCCAGGAAAAACTAGAGATATCAAAAAAAATGTAGATGCAAGAAGGATGTACATATACATACAGAATGCCCCCAGCCAGGAGCCAAACTAGAGAGCCAAACAGTTTGAAGTAATGGTACTTTTACATCACTATGCCATATGAGATAATAAACAATTTTACTTAACACAATCTTTGCACACAGGGAGAGTTAGACATTGGGTTAATTGTTCTATAGGAGTTTTTTTTTTTTGTTCAATAATTTTTATTTTTATTTTAATTTTTTCATTTATATAAATCACAATCATTTCCATTCTTACAGCATGAAAATCGGTGAATGTTATGCATTGTATTCAATATAGTAACATTTCATTTATTTATTTATTTTACATTTGTTTACCGGGATAGTTTAACTGGATATATTTCCATTTTTAGTAGAAGCTCATGGAGAAAAGCACCAATAGTAGCACAAAAAAATTTTAAAAACAATTTTATCACACAATAAAAGAAAGGGATGTCAAAATACTAAGAAGTAATCTTAAATTGAAGAACATTACACTAAGAGACAATTGACATACAGGATAAGACAAGTCATTTTACAGTATGATACATGAGGTAATTTACAGTACATTAGAAGATTGAATTGATACAGTAAGTTACTTTAATTTTACTAGTGACAGTTATTGCTTCCAGAGGGGTAAGCAGTATTGTTTTGGTAAGAAGAGGCAATGTAGAGATAAAAGTAGTGAGAGCAGAAGATTAGTCAGGGTTGCTGCAAGGGCATAACCAATGTGTTTTGAGGTATCTTTTGAGCTTTTGCTTAAAGAGCGGAAGGGAAGGTAGTAAAGTAAGTTCAGTTAGTAGAAGGCTCCAGTTTTTCCAGCAGTGTTGGAGAACAGGGAGTCACCTGCCAAGTTGTTGGACTTGATTATGCTAGCTAGAAGTTTGCTAGAAGGGCATAGGGAATTAAAATTTTTATAGGGGATAATGAGGTTAGACAGTATAGGAGTGTGGTTTGGTTGGTACAATATCTTGTGGGCAACATGTAGGTCATAAAACATATCTATTTACACTATATACAAAGATGCTTTCTCATTCAATTCTGTTGTTATAAAAACAGTACATACAATAAGGATTTCAAGTCCATAGTTTGACTGTGTGATTGTGTGTTTATTTCTAGGTTACTTTGTACCTTGTTACTATGTAGCATGTATGATGTTTTATGCTAATATGATGTTAAAGATTTGTTTCCAAATTTCTCGGGCTTTCATATGTTTGTTTCTTTTATCCATTACTATTTTATGGGCTAAAAGATGTTATATAACTATTTTTTTTAAAACCTTCCCAAGATGTATTTGTAGGGTCTAACCATTTAAGAGCTATGTTTAGTTTCATTAGTAAGAAAATGATTATAAGTATATTTACTTGTTTTCCTGATATGTTAGATGGGCGAATATGTAGAAGGGTAAATTCCCATGTTAGTGTTAATGTTTGATATCCCATTTTTTGCAGTTGTATCTTAATGGAATTGCAGAGTTTGTACCCACATTTGCAACTCCAAAATATATGCATTAGGTCTGCTACCTGGTCCTTACAGTGCGGGCAGTATGGTGATTTGGATACATTGCATTTGTGGAGCATTGCGGGTGTGAAATATACATTATTATTTATCATGAGCTGCATATATGACTTTTTTAAGGTGTATACTTTTCAGTGTTAGATTGATTGCATGACTTATTTGCTGGTCATCTATGGATGGTTTTAATTTTCTCCAGCAGTTAGAGAAAAGGAGGTCCTTCTGAAATTTGATTTCACCTATCATTTTATATGAGTTAGATATTGTTTTCCTTGTTGTAAGAATAGTCTTCCAAAGCAGAGTACCATTTTCCATGTCACTATTAAGTATAGTAAAGTTTTGGAGGTAGCATAACTCTTTGATTTGTCTTAGAATTATTATATATGATTTGGGTATATTTAGGATACTTCTCATTTCTTGGATTGTACAGTGAAGATATGGGTAGATATCTTGGATTATTTTGTCCTTTAATCAAGGAAAGGAATCAAGGTCTAGCATCTTGTTATTTATTTTTAGATTTGGATTTTTATGGAGGAGTTGTAGTGTTACCATAGCTTGCCCAATATTTAAGGAATGGAAGAGTTTTTGTGTTATATTTATACAATATTTTAAGGGATCTGTAATGTTATAGGTTTGTAAATCTTTTTTTGTTTAAAAAGGGAAGCACTTTGGGATTGATGCCTAGTGCTTTAATGTGCCTGTAGAATATTGCTATCCAAGGAGGTGACCAAGCTTTCATGTCGGGTTATGTTCTGCTATTCTCAATATTCTGTTAGTTTTGATAATAGAGAAATACGTTTTCAAATCTGGCAGGTTCAGACTCCCTTTGCTTTTGGGAAGTGTTAGTTTCTGATATGAGTTTCTGTTTTTTTTGGGATCCCATATGAATTTTGCTAGGAAGGTATGAATTTTTTGAAAAATGTATTATGTATAATTATCTGTGATGTCATGAATATATATGTTAGTCTAGATAAAATGTTCATTTTTGTTATTGATACTTTGGCCAGAAATGGTAGCTTAAGGTTATTCCACCTTTTACAGTCTTGTATTATGCTTTGCCATTTAAGAGTTATGCTGGTAGAATCCCTTGTTGTTCTGGAAGAAAGTAATTCTCAGATATTTAGTTTCTTCTTTAATTTTTATTGTATCTATTAGAGGCATTAATGAGAAAAGTTTGGGCGGCCTTAAGGGGACAATATTAGTTTTATTGAGATTTAATTTGTAGTTAGACATGATTGAAAATTGTTCAATTGCAGTTATTATTTTGGTCATGTCTGAGTTTGGTGTAGTGAATATATGTTCAGATCATTTGCGAAGGCGGTGAGATATACTTTGAAGTTTTGTGTTGAGAGGGGGTTGTGGTATGTGTTTTGTTTAATATAAAGAAATGGGTTCTAGTTATAGGTTGAATAGAAAGGGTGATAACGGACATCCTTGTCTTGTTCCGTTTTTTTATCATAATTCTATTTGAACATGTTTTATTTATATAAAGGGATGTGTATGGATTGCTATAGAGAATTTGGATGATCTGAATGAAATTGATAGTTATGTCAAAATAAGGTAATGCTTGAAGTAAAAATTCTATGTTGACCCTGTCAAATGCCTTGTGGGCATCTTCTACCATTGCTTAGATATTAATATTCCTCTAATTTGCAAAAGATATTAATGCATCCAATGTTAGAGTGTTGTCGCTGGTCTGTCTTTGTGCTGTGAACCCAGATTGCTCTGCAGAAATGATTTTCTCCATTAGGTTTTTTAATCTATTTGCAAGTATTGCAGTCAGGATCTGTGTATCTATATTTATTAGGGAGATGGGTCTATGACTATCTGGGGTTTTGGGGTCTGCATGTTGTTTTAGTATGAAAATAGTTTTGGAAGCATTGAAATTAATATAATTTATATTATTCATTATATAGTTCATCACATAGTATAGTAGTTTAGCAATTGGGGGGGTGAAAGTTTTATAAAATTCTGTTGTAAGTCCATCTGGTCCTGGGGCCTTATGTGACTTTAAATGTTTAATTGTTGTGCTTATCTCATTGATGGAAATAGGTTCCATTAGTTTCTTTTGTTGATCTATATCTAGTTTAGGGAATTTTAGTTTTTGAAGGAAACACTCTCTATCTTCCTTAGAGGTTTGTAATGTTTGTTCTCCATAGATTTGAGAATATATTTGTTTGAATACTTTGATAATTTCTTCATTTCTTGTGTAGTTTTTGTCCTTGTAATTTATTTCTAATATATGTGAGGTGGTTTTGTGTTGAGAGATGATTCTGACCAAGGCTCTGGATGGTATTTGGGCTTCCTCTGCATAATTAGCTAACATTCTTACCTCATAAAATGACAAATTTCTGGTTTCTAACAAACATAGATCTCTTTGTAGTTTTACGAGATCAACTTCAGGCTGGCTATTAGGGTTATTTAGTAGTTCTCTTTGCATTTGTTTTATTTTACTTTTCAATGTATACTCCTCTTTTAGTTGTATTTTTGTATAATATGCTGCTTTTTTGATGAATGTTCCTCTGATTTGTGATTTGGCTGCAGCGCATTCTATGTCTATTGGGACTTGGGATTTGGAGATATTTGCAAGGGTTGTCTTTAATATTTCTTCATCTTCTTTTAGTACATCTGTTTTGATGAGCAGGATAGGATTCAATGACCAGTTATGACCTCTATTAGCTAAGTAAAATTTTTTTTTCCCAATTGATAAACAATGTGACTTTGGAATGATCCAAGAAAAATCTGGTGTTTATAATTGTTGTTATATCCATGTTAATGAGTATGTCTGAGATTAAAAAGAAGTCTATTCTTGACCACATTTTGTAAAAATTTGAGTAGAATGTAAATTTCCCGGCTTTATTCTTGTTATTCCCATACTTAAAAGGGTCATATAGTTTAAAATCTTGTTTAAGTTCATTTAGAGCTATTGGGGTTTGTGTATTATAGCAATGACCCACGCCTGGGTGTGGGTAATGCTGGATTTACCCATGGTTGGCATGGTTTGGTCACAAGGGCAAAGCCCGAGGGGCCAAACAAAGCCAACCATGGGTAAATCCAGCATTACCCATACCCAGAAGTGGGTTATTGCTATTATACAATGACATTATTTAAGAAAAAAAAATTACTTTTCTTAAATAATGGCATTGTATAATGCCTCCTTGCTGCCGTTCTGCAGCTGTCTGGTATTCTGCGGCAGTTCTGATGTACTGCGCATGCGTATGCCTACTCAGTACATCAGAGTTGTGGGCAAAAGCAACAGAGAAAGCAAGATCTCAGTTGCTTTTACAAACTGTTTTGCTATGTTAAATGGGTTTAACATAGCGAGACAGCTTTAAAATAAGCAACAAAAATCTCTGCTGCTTATTTTAAAGCTGTCTCCCTATGTTAAACCCATTTAACATAGCGAGACAGTTTTGAAAAAAAGCAACGGAGAAAGCAAGATCTCCGTTGCTTTTTACAAACTGTTTTGCTATGTTAAATGGGTTTAACATAGTGAGACAGCTTTAAAAAAAGTGTTACTGTAAGAGTTATAGTAATGGAAAAAGTCTGGGCGACCGGACCTTTTTCCATTACTATAACTCGGATTTACAACGCGCATGCTGACCAATCAGCGTGCACGTTTTTGAATATTAATGGGGGGGTTGTTGTATAATATGTGTTTTATTAGGATTAGATTTGTCTTTTTCTGGGTTTTGATATGTGTTCCAGTCACCCCCAATTATTAGGCAGTGATCTTTAAGTTGGTTAAAAAAGTGATGTTGGTTGCTACAGGGTGCATATAGATTATGCACCATTATAGGTTGTGGTAATCTTCGGTTGGTAAATGTTATGTAACACCATCTTCCCTCTTTCTCAGCCTTAGTCTCAAGTATCTTGTCTTGGAATTGATTTTTAATTATTATGGCAACCACAGCACCGTTTGTTTGATCCCCTGTTGCTATAATTTGTCTTATCCATTTTTCCCCAATTTCTGTCCATTGTTCTGTAATTAAGTGTGTTTCTTTTATTAATATAAGATTGGCTTTAGTTTTCAGGGTAAGATGCAAAAATAGTTTTCTTTATTTTGGAGTCCTTTAACATCCCATGTCTCTATTTCCCACATTTATTTGTTAAGTATGTTAGTTCTACATGACTTGTATGTTAGTTTGGTTTTAAGGTCTTTGTATGTGATGTTGATATGTGTTTTTGGAAAGCATCTAACTATTCCTGTCCCTACCCTGTGCCTACACACTGTACCCCTGGACCAGGAATAAAAGGGGGAATAAAGTGAGAGATTAACATATACTTTTAGCTTTGCTCTGGTCTTTGGTCGTGTTTTTTTTTGTGTGTAGGTTGAAAGCATGTTACCCCCCTTACATTACTATATACAATACGGACAAAGCTTAACAAACTAGTTCCCTAAAAAAACACTGCTGTGAAATATCTCTAGTCTCTTCCTTAAAACTGTTATACAATTATAGTGTTATGGTTACAGCACAGAAATTATAGCTTTTTAGCATGCAGCTTATTCCTTCTAATAATGCCTTTCTAAACATATTAGTATTCCAATCCTCAGTTAGTTACATCAAGATATACACCAATATAGCATAGATTTTAAGGCAGACTTGTCTTGTTTACATTTTCCTTTTCCTTAGTCTTCTCTTACCTTCCTCTCTCCTTTAAACAGTTTTTATCTCCTACTTCAGTGCCTATACAGACTACTGTGCCAATCTACAGCAGATTCCAGGAGAAAAAATTTTATTGACACCTCTAATCAGCAGTAGGAAAATGAGGGGAAGAGAGAGAAAAAAATGTTTTCAGGCTTAGCCAGGTATATTTTCTGCCAAAGCCTACATATTTAGATTATGTTTATGTTTTCTGCAGTCAGTTTATATCTGTGTGTTCTTGTATTTTCCTTTTCTAAAATGCATTTACACTTTATTTATCTTTATTCAAGTTAAAAATCATTATTTCTGTCATACATCCTTAATATAGGCTGGTTCTGACAGTCTCTCATGTAGTAATAAAGTCTGGATTGTTTATGATAATTCATAGTAAAAGATTCACAGTCTTATTGGCTGTTTGGTAAAATCATACCTTATTCTTCAGATTCTTGCTTTGCAGGTTTCTGATCATCCTTCAGTCTGGTTTACATTATCAGCTTGTTTAGGTCGATTTATGGCTGTCTATGGCAAGATTAACTTCTTAAGCGTGCTTTATCTTCATTTCAGGTAGTTTTTAGTTTATAGTAGAGCCCTTGAGGTCAAAGGGGGAATGATTATGCATACCAGAGTCCCAGGATGTAGTTCCTTCCTATAAATTGCTCATTGGAAATGGCAGTTGAATTTTGGTTCCTACCCATTTTTCTTTTCCCTTTACTGTGCTCCTTGTGGCTCCAGTCATTGATTTAAGGGCCTAGGCAGTAAGGGGAAGCTCTAAGGGTTGAATCCCAACCAAAATGGTGGTGATTCAGTCTGTTTTTCACTCGAGGGATGCCTACAACTTTTTGTTATTTCTTTCATTTCTGGAGGTAGAATCTGCTTGAAAACAGATAGGAATGTCTCTTTTGCCTCTTTGAGGTTAGCGACCATGTATTTAACATCTTTAACATTGAAAATTAGTTGATTTGGATATTTCATCTGGACTTTGATTTTCTTTTCTATCAGAAACATGCACTATGGAGACAGAAGTTGCCTTGCTTGCCTTATCTGGATAGGAAGGTCCTGAGCATAGGAAATTTTATTATTATTCCAGGTGAGTGCACCTTTGTTCTTGGCTTCATATATAATTTTATTTACATCTTGGTAGTTTAATATTTTAATAAAAACAGGTATTGGCCTCAGTGATGATTGTGTTTCACTAAGAGCTCTGTGGGCTCTCTATTATCACTAGCTGTGTTTCTTTAGGGTCATCCAGCAGGGATTTATAATGAATTTGATTGCTGGTATTAGATTATTATGTGTCACAGTTTCAGGGATTCCTCTGATGATAATATTGTTTCTTCATGACCTTGCCTCAAGGTCTGTTATTTTTGTTTGTAGACTTTGCAGATCTTTGTCATGGGAATCAGTTCTTTGAGCAATAGAGTCTATTTTTATTTCATTTTCTAGTACTTTCTAGTATTTTTGCCTGAGATTTTTCCATTCTAGTTAGTATTTGGTTAAATGAGTCACTTATTCAGACCAACTCCTAGACTGCTGTACCTTGAAGGCAAGGGAATATTCCGAGAAATGTCTATTGTATGCTTAATTTATATTAGTCCATTCAGTCTCTATATTTTGGAACTTGATAAAGCAAGTCTGACATTTTGAATGGTTACCAGTATTAACTCTTGTTTATGTTGCTTGTATTTGTGGAAGTATCATAAGCATACATGCTTACATCTCACTAGGCAAATGCTATGCATTTCATAAAAGAGCAGTGTGCCATTTAGGGCATCAAATCTGCAGTATATAATCAGAGAAATTTGCTATACATTCAACAGACTATATATTGAAGTTCTTCTTAGCTGTTAAAAAATACAATAGCTCAAAAAACATAATTATTTATTCTTATTAACTTATCCAAAGTTGCTAAATGAGCACATATCTCTATGAAATATTGCTAAATTTAATAATGCACCATGACTGTGATTGCATGTGTATGAAAATATAGTTATCCAAGCAAAGGGTAAAAAGTTTACCTAGACAAAACATAAGTGGATTGTTTAGCTATATCTTAGAAACACAGAGTTTGAAACTAAGTCGTATGCCCATAAACATTAAGGTTTTTGCAAAATATCCCAAACAGTATCCAAGCAAAGCATAGAAAGGATACACATACAAACCATTTGGTAATGACAACAAGAAAGATTCACCCAAGCTAGAGTTTTCACAATATAATATCTTAAACCTTCTGTAAATGGAGGCCTATGGGATATATGAAAAATGACCCTTAAGGACATACTAGTATTTCAGCTACATAGTTTCTGAATGCCCATGACTTTTTACTTTTTAAGTCATTATGGGTATCAGTCTGGATTTTAAGGCTTGTGTTTCTAAACAATAGCCAGATAATCCACTTATGTTATTACAGGAGGTTACAAAAATTCTGAAACATGGCATGCCTAACACTAGTGGGATTTAACTTTATTGGCCAGACTTTACCCATAAAGGTTTAACACTTGTTGATGAAAAACTGGTTATTTCTTTAAGTGGCCATTTGCATATACTCATGGATCTCCACTACAGATTTATGGAAATGCACAATGAAGACTCTAGCTTGATTGAGTCTTTCTTACACATTTTGTAAATTAGATAGACATATACATGTACAAACAGATGAACAGACAAGCAATTAGTTATTCCAGTTTTAAAGAATAAAAATAGAATATATTTATCTTAACTTGTAATAAGGTAACTGAGAGAATGAGTTTGTGTGCACATACATGTGTGTTTTGTGCACATGCGTTCACGTGTGTTTTTATTACTAAAAAAATACAAGTAAAAATACAGGTAAGCACTCCATACTCTCAAAATGCAAATGCAAATGAAATGTTAAAGTGGAAGAGCAATAGAAGCTGACAACTTTAGTCATGTACTGAGTAAAAACATCGCATAAAGAAATATGAACACTTTTCTATGGTAACATTTCTTCCATCTGTTTTTTAAGTGTATGTATCTGAAAGGAGCAGCTCATTAGCACCACTGCTTAGTAGAAACTGTTCATATCTTTGACACACATGGAAAGCAGCCAAATCTTTTTTTTTTTTTTTTTTTTACCAGCTTGAGATATATGTATATATTTTGTCTGAGGCAGAACAGCCGCTGTCTCAGTTCTTTCACCGTTAGTATCTCAAATTAATTTCACGGCAGCAGCATACTTATCCACATCTCTTCTTCATCCCATGACAAAATAAGCACTTCATCTACTTTAATGACCATTTCACATTGCAATTAAGTTGCTTATCCATATATTAGCATAGATTATTCATTCAGTAAGAGGGGTCGTATAAAGCTGTAGTGGTGAATGAATTATTACCTCTCTTACCTTATCCGGAATTAACCTTGTACTTCATGACAAATAGCTCCTATTGTGTTCTGATTCCAATTACTGCCATAGACTGCGTATGGAATTATTTACTAAAATAAAGCCTGTTGAAACTGCACAGAAAATGTACTCAGGTGTAATGTTGAAAAATATATTACATAAACATCATAAAACCCTAATACTCTGTATTTGATTGAGGTGTAGGAAACGTCAGTAGCTTAAATGCAGTTTTATGTAGTCATTTGCTCCCACATTTATTAAATTTTACCTAGGTAATATAACCATAATTTCATTTTTCTGTCTAGAGTATAAACATGTTTCATGTAACTATATAGTACAATTGTACTTTGGGGCAAACCTTAACTTACACTTAGCTTTTATCGTCCTACTGCGTGGCATTCAGCTTAATTGATAATGCTCCTAATTTCATTATCTAGAATTTCAAATTATTAAGCCTTTACTATTCAGTGTTTATATTTTTAAAGTTAGCACTTATGAAAAATAGTGATGAAGAGGTAAAAAAAATCACTTTGGACTGCAACACAGATAAGGTTGCTATTTTGTTTTTTGTAGTAGATATGTGGAAGGTTTTATTAACTTGAGATCCTATATAAGGATTTGGCAATGGTATTTCAAATCTGACATGTTAAATAATAGATTTCATTGATTAAAATATATGTCACAATAATATGAATGCAAGAAGCATTGTGCACATTCTCTCTATATAGCTTTCTTCTTTATGTTTTTGTCTGTAGTAAAGAAAAGGAATTAAAATGACATCAGGTCAGTTAAAGAGACCTGACAAAAAGTCAGTTCCAAAAACATAATAAAAAAATAAAAGAAAAAATCTTTGGATATTGTGAGATACTGCCACCCCCCCCCCTTGACTGCACACACACACACACACACACACACACACACACACACACACACACACACACACACACACACACACAAGCACACAAATATGCACACAGAAACACATACACACAGACACACACACACACACACACACACACACACACAAGCACACAAATATGCACACAGAAACACGCACACACACACACGCACAGATGCACACACACACACACACACACACACACACACACACACACACACACACACACACACACACACACGCAACTCCATAGTTGCACATTAACAGGCTAAACAGGAAGACTTGGTTTAATAAATAAACAGTTTTCCTGTTCCTTCATTGGCATGTACCATGGACAGTGAATGTGTATCTGATGAAATGCTGAATGTGATTCTTTTGTATACCAGCAGTGCGATGAATCTACATTTGTCAAAAAATGTTTTGATAACTGACTGCAGGACATTTTATATAGTGCTTAAATGTGTATTGTAATACCAAACTGACATGCAAAATAAACATAGGACAAAACATAAACACAGAAACCATGTATGGAATTGAATATAGCAAATAAATAGCACCTTTTAACTCACATACACACACTCATACAGTGTCATTCATTTTCTTTTTGCTGCTAAAACAGACTCTGGTTGTACATGTTCATGAAAAGATTCCATATGAGGTCCATGGAAAGATCTACTTGAATATAGGGAGCCAACTTGGCAAATTAAACTGCATGCATACAACCAACCAGGACCTAATGAATCCACATCTATAGCTAGTATCTTACAACTTAAATCATATGTTAATTGATGGGTATGATGTTCTTTTTGTATAATGTATTACCATGATGACTGGATGGTAACAATAATTTACTTTGTTTCACTTTGATGTGATTTACTTTTTGGCAGCACTGTTTATTGACAGTGTTTCTTTAAGTGAGAGTAGTCTTTTTAACAAGATTAAAATTCTGATTAGATGAATCAAATGTATGTGATGAAGAGTTACTTTTAGAAGTTTGTTTCGGTGTGCTGTTCTTATTCTGATAAAGTCCTATGATTAGAGGGATGAAAGCACTTAATGTTGGATATTAAAAAGTTTTTTTACTGCTTGTTTGTGCTTCTTGTTGTTTTGGTGACAGCTTCTGTACATTATCACTTTACCAGTTGTACATGATCTTTTCAAAAACCCTCTCTGCAACTTCCACATGAGGAGGCTTAACCCTAAATACCTCTCTTACTTATTTATACTAACTCCATGGTGATATAACCACGGGGAACAGAGATTAATAATAATTAATTTGTTAAATGGGGTATGCCACTGGACACAATGGACTTTTTTTTAAGGAGCAATTTAGGAGTTCTGGCAGATTAAGTGACTTTCTCGGAGTCACACAGTTTATAATCAACACTTCAGAGCATCAACCCAGCACTACAGGATGAAGTTCATTACCAAATCATAGTCCTTACTGTCTTGGCTAAACTGTGAAAGAAATGCCCTGCAATGTTGAGAAGATGGCTCTCACAACCTCAGTTAATGTATTCCAGGAGTCTGGTACACTGATGAATACCTTTCCTTCTGACATACTGGTTATTAAGGTGACATTAAAAATTGTTAGCACAACTTTAGGGTGCAGAGGCAGAGGAAATCTCATCAAATGACAGATCTCCATTTAGGACATAGTTAGGCTGTACATTTGACATAGCTATATAGTATAAATATGAAGTGCATGCACATGTCAGCTGAAAAAAAATAAGTAGATATGTAGACTTTGACTAAATAAAAAGGACTGTTGGCAAAAAAGAAAAACTGTTGAAAAATACTGAAGCATGTTGATGCGAATGTCCTGAATTTCCCACAAAATGCACTGCATTAAGACTAAAGTCTCTGTTTTTTCTGGAAATAGAGCACAATCTCTCAAGTATGTGGTGATATAACCATTTTCATGACATTTTATTGTGCCTTATGAACAAAGCAAGAAAAAGATGCAGATGTAATTATCATTATTTATTGTAGCCTAGACAGTAGAAATCTTCTGAATAAAAACATTGTAAACATTTTTCAGAAATATTTCACTAAAATTTCAAGTCTAAATTTTAGCAGTTTTTACTCACATTTATTATACAGGCTAATAATTTATAAAATAAACATTTAAAAAAAAAACACTCACAGATTTGGTTGGTGATGGTTGGTTTGGTCAGAATGGGCTTGGTATACTGGGTAAGTTGCTTATCTTCCAGTCACAATGTACAGATTTGATTCTTACTTTAGAAAGGGAAATCAGTTAGGCTTAAAATGGCCAACAAGAGCAGCCATTTTGTACTTATGAAAACTAGATATGCATGCAAACAAAAAAATCTGGAATTAGAGATGCCATTCTGTGTTCACTTGTACTAGCAATTTTAATATCACCCTAATAACTACTGTGTCAGCAGGAAAGGCATTCATCGCTGTACCAATTATTAGTTAAAGTGATTTGCGACTTTTCTTACCTTTATAACTGTTTCATTGTTGTAATGCCTCCTTCTGTAGTTTTACCATAATCATTTCATGGTTTCTAGTCATTTTCCAATTTTTTTCTGTTAGTTTTCATTATGTGATGCCCTGCCACCTTGTAACTGTGTGCAGAATGTCCTCTAACTTTTGATATCAAGTATCTACCAAGGTTGTTTCATTGCTGTAATGCCTCCTTCTGTAGTATCTCCATAATTATTTCATGGCCTGAGGTTATTTTCCATTTTTTTCTGTTA
Organism: Protopterus annectens; assembly: GCF_019279795.1. Taxonomy (NCBI): domain Eukaryota; kingdom Metazoa; phylum Chordata; order Ceratodontiformes; family Protopteridae; genus Protopterus; species Protopterus annectens. The sequence goes on along the minus strand of NC_056726.1, from coordinate 555,635,765 downwards.
TTTTCCATTGTGTGATGCTCCACCTCTGACCTTCAGTGCAATGCAAGGTATTCCAGCAAGGCTGTCAGTTCAGAGTATGAATGAAATTCTGAGTGCTGGGACATTTTTACTAGTGATAGCAATGATGTCCAAGTTGCATTTAACTTATAAATTATTTCAAGCATGACCCTAATTTGAGTCCAGCAGTAAGTTTAGATGATAGAGATGTTGATGAGGCTGAGTAGTGAATGGCGTTTGAGAAATTTGGAATAATATGGTTCTGTTTGAATTTCTTTTGCTGGTGTTTAGGTGACTGTATTACTTTCATTTTGTGGCTACACTTACTGGTATGACTGTTCACAGCAGTGACTATTACTGTTGTTAATGTCTGGAGCAGTAGCAGCATGTGTATGGGTAAAGTGGTTTTGTTTAACGTGTAGGGCAGGAAGTTAGTGAATATTAGAGATCTGTGTGAAAATTATCTGCGTATATGAAATTAAGAATGAACACTGTGATGATGATTATCCTCAAAAAAGCTGTGTCTCTCTCATTGTCTCACACACACACACACACACGCACACACACACACACACACACACACACACACACACACACACTAGCAAGGGGGGGGGTTGAAATTTGGTGAACTATTTAAATTATTTTGAATGGACTTCCCCAGTAATCAAACTGGAAATAAATAAAATAAATAAATAAATAAATTTAATGTGAACTGTAATATTTACATTCTTCTGAATGTAATGTGAACTGTTTTTTTTTCTAAAGAGAATAGAGTACGAACTTTATTGCAATACTGCTTAGATTACAAAACTGAATGTGAATACATTAAAATTGTTTTTATCCTATCACAGTTGAAGTCCAGAAAAAAAAAAAAAACACAAGAGCAAAACTCTAAAAATAGCTTTTGTTTAAATTGTTTATATAACATGACAATATGCTGGGGGGGGGGGGCAGTTTCAAAGAAAAATAAGGTTCAGAATGCCAATGATAACTCTGTCTTGATAATTTCAGTTAGAATGAAATAAATTCACTAAAGAAAACTCACATAATGGTTACTACTATGGCAAGAAATACTGCTATCACAAAGCATGCAAAACAAAGGCAAAATGCTTTAAAAGGTGTGACAAATCGCTGTAAGCTTTATAAAACTTTGAGTTCATTTTTAGATGAAAAATAATTTATCAACAAAATAATGACTGAAGGAAAAAAAATGTGCAAAATGATCCCTGGATTTATTAACAAGCATGTAGGCTTTGCATGAAACCTACATGATTTAAGTGCGCTAGTGCGATGGACAGCAGTGCTCATCAAATATGCAGGCTGCACATCATACTCATACAAGCACCTTTTCATGGTGTAAACAAAATGCCTTGCCTGTAAGTAACCATGTTATATGAGCATGTGCAGACAGCTTTTATGCAGTAAGGGTAAGTAAATTGCACAAATTAAGATTCAGGGGTGTCATAAGTAAGAGGGGGGATAAATGGAGAAAATGCAGTCAAGTGTGATTATGTCACATAGAAATATGTTAAACATAAATCCTTCCATACTGATGTAATAATAATCAATCCTGTTCACAAATCCTTACCCATGCACGTAACTAAAAACAGGCATGCTAGGAAAGGATGTGAGAGGGATACAATGCAACATTAAAGCTAAGGGGATTCAATGTGATATTAATGTTGATAACATGCCAAGTTGAGATAACATTTAGGACAGATAAAGGACACAGTAGGGGCTATTTACACATACTGCATTTATTGAATAAGATATGTATACACAGAGAATGTATGCGTGACAGCTGACAGTACTGCTGTATTCTCCACTTCAACATGTATAAACAAGAAGAAATTTGTCTTACAGGTGTTGCATCATACACATCATAAAGGGACATGTTTGTCATTTGTTATCATTTGCCAACCATTGACAAGGCATATATTACCTTGTAATATGTATTAGACAAGCATCTTTTGTAAATTTATGTACATCCTAAACAGTAATATAATAACACTCAAAATACACACGTGATAAAAGACCACACAGATCTGCTGGCATTTCAGTAGTTCAAAATCTCTGTTCATAACAGGAGTGCATATACTACATGATTTTACTGGGCATAGTCACATGAAATTACAGTGCATACTATCATAACAATGTGTAAACAATACAAACACAAGAAATTGTCCAAATACAGGCCCAATCACAATTTATGATGAACTTACCTCATACCATACAGTAGAAAATGTGATGTAAGTTATCATACGTTCATAGGTTCAAGATTATAGTGTAGGCTAATGACCGCTAGGGTCTTTATATGCCTAGCCGTGCAATCCAACCCAGGTGTGTTTCTTTGTATCATAGGCATTTATTAGGATGGGGGGTATGTTAGTTAGGATGTTTCCAGAGGTTATGAGGGAGGGTATGTTAGTTTGGGCTTTACTGTCTGCCTCTGTCTATCAGACACATGGAGGCCAGACCCAGAGTGAATTTCTGATTTCCCATCCATTGGTCAAGGATATGCTTAAATAGGCTTAGGGATGAACTGCTTTAAATGGATGGAGATCCTCTTCCAGAGCATGGAGATCCTCTGAGAAACATATCTGTCCCACCAACATGTTTTATTTATGTGACAAGTAAAATTTAAATCCTTGGATCTAGTGGTTGTGATGCTATTTGTTTTGAAGATGTGCAAAAGTTCTATCAGAGCTTGACATGAGGATGCCTTCTATGTAAGACATTGATCGCCTCTCAGTAACATGTAAGAGATAGGGCTTTAAGGCAGTCTGAATAGGGCAGTATGTTTATACCCTGAATTCTCCTGGTAAGAAACCATTGTAAGAGTTCCAACTGTTGCACATGTCTGGTCAGTTACACTCTGAAGGGGACATTATACTCAATGATGGGTTTGATAAGGGCTGAATAAAGGGGTACTATGACTTCCTTGGACCTGGATGCCATGCCCTTAGAATGATTTTTTTTAATACCATGGCCATATATTGGTCAAAGGCTGGATTACTCTCTACATATATTCCCAGGTCCCTGATTATTGGGTCAACTCTTAATGGGTATCTAATTGATGGAGTAATTAGCCTGGGTGGCAGTTTTGCTAAAAGGCACCATAATGCATTTCTTGTCATAGAGTTTTAGTCTGTGACTTTGGCACCAGTTATTTGTCTGTGTTAGGCTTTCTTGTAAGATGCTTATATCATGGAGGAAATATATGATAGCTTCCAATTTGCAGTCATCTGCAAACATGGTCAGCCAAAGGCCCTTGACATTAACCTTTACCTCTGAGAAGTAGATGCCAAATGGGAGAGCACAGTCCTGAGGTACCCTACTGGTGACTGTTATCTTCTTGCAGGTGGTATCACTAGTCCTGACTTCCTGGGTCCTGTTTGTGAACCAGCTGGTAATCTGATGAGTTATGTATTTGTTTATGCCCAGTTTCATGAGATTGTCAACCATATCTGAATAGAGTTTGTATTAAATGCATTAACCAGGTGCAGGTAGGTGGCATGCAGCATTTTCTCCTCATCTGTTGCCTTGGTGACCTTCTCAAAGAAGTTCACCAGGTTTAGTAGGCATGATCTTCCTTTGACAAAGCCAAACTGGGTTAGGTCCAGTATATGAAGGTTTCCTTGATTTCCATAAAGATTCCTTCCATGGCTTTGGATATTAGACTAGTTAGACTAATAGGTCTGTATTTTCTGTGGTCAGTTGATGGTCCACCCTTGTCCTACAAAGCTCTACAGTGTGAAAAAAGAATGGCAGCAATACATAAATGTATGGATCAAGATAAGCATTACAGAGCATAATTATTTTGAAATTAAGTTAAGCCTGTGAACAATCAATAACATATTCAAAATTTGCATCTTGCCAGACTCAGATACATACCATGACACATTGAGAAAGATGAGTATCAACCTGTGATGCCACAGAAATAGGCATACTGTGTGTGTCATGATGAATACACGTAAAGTGCTTACAGCACTTTCCTGTTGTAATGTGTACGGATCCCCTACCTTAGAGAGTGGTGACTTAAAATTGTTTCCCTTCTACTGTGCCAAAAATACTAAGCCACCTCTGTGTGACACACTTATCTGACAGATAGATGTTACCAGATTCAAACCTCTGCCTATCATACTACACACTGAACAGAGCTGTGTATTGACTGTGTCTGACACATGGCATAGCAATGGATCTTGTCACGAATATCTGAAATTAATGTGTGACTTAACAAAGACCACTTGATGATAATTTATACAATAATATTATGTCAGAATAATGACAAGGGGGTGACTATGTTAATGTTCACACAAATATGAGCAGTGCATTGTCAATGTTTCTTTGCCAAGGAAGCTGTTTCAGTTATTTTGTACACACTGTCCCAGAAATGGACCACACTCTGTGTAGATATGCTATACAAGTCATTACTGAATATATGTGCACAGGAGCACTCATACCATGACATTCGCAGAACAAATGTTTCACTGCCAGGATATTACCAAATTAGTTTATATTTTTTTCTGCAAAGTAAAAAGTGAGAACTATAACTTCATTCAGTGTTGTTTGTATAATGTCTCTACACTCATATAATGTAGCCCTGTGCAGTAACTGAACAGCAAGCATTCTAAGTCCATCAGCTAATGATGTGTATGAATCACATACACCATGGTAGAAATCTTAACACAGCTCTGAGTCTCCACCAGTGTGAAGTCATTACATCATATAATTGTGATGCAAAATATTTGTGTGAGATAAAAGGGATGGGTAGGGGTCTCCCATTGTAATTGTACACAATATAACAGTTGTGAATGTCATTCATATATAACAGCATAAGGACACACAGTACTTAGAGTCAATCAGTGGGGTTTGAACACCTGGTTATGTGACCACAGAAGCTACATGATATTATAAAGAATGAATGTGCCATGGTGCAAGTATTGCACATCTATTGTTGAGCCTTTACTTACCTGTCACTAGAACCACACACACACGCACACACACGCACACACACACACACACACACACACACAAACACACACACACATACACACACACACACACACACACACACACACACACACACACACACACACACACACACACACACACACACACACACACACACACACACACACACACACACACACACACATATATATGGGTCTAATTCACTTCACTGAAATCCTATTTCACTGACTTTCATTTCACCGAGACCAGATCATCTAATTTTCAAAATACTGAAAATGAATTTCACTGAATCTCATTTCACTGAATTGTAAGCCATAGACTTGATGTGGGTTTCCATTCACCTTTGACTTGTTTGTGGTAAAAAGAAATTCTGTAACTTAAAGTGCTGACTGTCAGAATACCGATAGTCATGTAGAAAGTGGTGTTGTATTGTTTTTAAATGTGGGTATGTCTCTTTGTATTTGTATGGGAAGTATCTAAAGTAATATGGCAGATGTTTTGTGTGTTCCCAGCAGTAGTGCTAGCATGTAGAGTACTGTAGTCAAGACTGTCAAGTAAAAGGTATATGCCCTTTTCCCCCACTGTAGTGCAATTCTGGAGTTAGTACATATAGTTAGAGGGGTGAAAGTCAGTGAAATGGGATTTCATTAATGTGAAGTAGACCCATGTATACACAGGTCTACCTCAAATCACCTAAATCTCATTTAACAGACTTTCATTTGACTGAGACCAAATCACCTAATTTTCAAAATACTGAAAACTCATTTGACTGAATCTCATTTCACCAAAAGTTTACAATGCTAAATTTCAGAAGACTAAATTTTAAACCAAAGACATGCACACTTACAACACTAATGACTACCTCTTTCCAGAATTTAAAAACTACTTACCCTCAACAGAAACCAGACAATATAAAACCAAAGTGTGTCCCCACACCCCCAAATTTAGAAACACTACAACACTATTTTCTACATGACTATCGGTATTCTGACAGTCAGCACTGTAAGTTAAGGAAATTCTTTTTATCATAAACAAGTCACAGGTGAAGGGAAACCAACATCATGTCCAAGGCTTACAATGCAGTGAAATGAGATTCAGTCAAATGGGTTTTCAGTATTTTGAAAATTAGGTGATTTAGTCTCAGTCAAATGAAAGTCAGTCAGATGAGATTTAGATAATGTGAAGTAGACCCATAGACACACACACACATAAATATATGGAAGTACTTACTTTGATTGATACATGAGCATCGACTGCAATAACATCAGCCACAAAAGGTCAACAGTGCAAATGTCTACAACCAGCGGCTCATGCATGAGAAAATTCCTTGCCACATGCAAACAGCAAACAAAACAAAAAAAAATTGGGGGGGGGGCAACCCCCCTGCTGCTCTCCCCACACCCTTACTAATTTTATATACGTATATATATACATATATATATATATATATATATATATATATATATATATATATATATATATATATATAATATCCCCAGGGAATGTGAATATTCCTCTACCTGGGCTTGTCGATCTAGCATACCTGATGACCACCTGCATATGAATAACAGATGTCAACCACCTAGCATTTTGACAAAATGCCTGAGTCTCATATATCTATATCTATCTATCCAGGCCTAGTGAACATTTATCAGTTTCTAACTCATTTGTTTTTCATTTTTGGCTGAAGCAGAACATAGCAGGATTTCAACCAGAGCAGTATGGGCTGCTCAATAACTTCCAGTGGTTGCTTTTTACAGGTTCATAGGTAGGTACTAAGCTATTAGCCCTAGGGCCTATATAAGCCTAGCCAAGAAGGTACCCTGGCTTTCGCCACCCAAGAAAATTATTTCCCTGTGCCCCTGTCGAGCAAAGCCACAGAAGTGATCCCTGGGGTGAATTTCCTATTTCCCATCCAATCATCAAGATTTTTCTTGAAGAGTGCTAATGAGGAGCTCTGTTTGACACATATAGGTAGTCTGTTTCAGAGTATGGGAAGTCTCTGGGACAGGAATCTATCCCTCTAGCATGTACTGTATATTGTGGTGACAAGGTTTAGGTCCTTAGAGCATGTAGCGCAGAGGGATTGGGATTTCTTTAAGTGGAGCATGTCCAACAGCTCTGGGTTTGACATAGCTTTGTATGTTAGGCAGAGATCACCTCTGAGTAGGTGATATGTGTCGGAGTAAAGCTGGAGTTTTTTGAGACGGTCTGCGTAGGGCATCTGTTTGAGGCCAGTAATCCTCTTTGTGAGGTATTTCTGTGGTCTTTCCAGTTGTTGTAGATGTCTTGTGAGGTACATCCCAAAAGGGGCATTGTACTCTATAATGGGTCTAATGAGTGATGAGTAGAGGGGAACAATGACCTCTTTTTTTCTGGATGAGAAACCTTTTGTGATGAGGTGAGCCATGTAGAAGGATTTCCTGACCACTGTGGCGATGTGATTATCAAAGGAGAGACTACTGTCCACCTGTGTCCCAAGGTCTCTTATCACACTTTCAGCATTAAGTAGACTACCACTTATGTGTTAGTTCATGGGTGCAGCGTTTTTACCAAAGGGGATGACAATACACTTTTTGGCACTTGATCTTCAGGCCATGGCTTTGACACCAGGCATATGTCTCAGTAAGGCCCTTTTGTAGTATGCCCACATCATTAAGAGTTTTGATTATGGCTCCTAGTTTGCAGTCATCTGCAAACTTTGTTAGCCAGAGACCTTCTTTGTTAGCTTGTACTTCAGAGAAGTAGATACCAAACAGGAGAGGGCCTAGGACTGAACCCTGTGGTACTCCACTTGTCACTGGTCTGAAGTTGGATTTGGAGTCTGCTACTTTCACAGTGTGGGTTCTGTCCATGAGCCAGTTGGCAGACTTTTCCAGTCAAATTAGGTGTTTATTTTATTATTAGTCATAAAGTACAATAATTGTACAGGCAATCCTTGGGGAAATTGTTATATAGAGCCTTAACCTTGTTTGAAGTTGGTGATAGGCTTTTTCTTAAAACATAAACCCACAGAGTTCAAGTACAGACTTGTCAAACCGACACTTTTCTTTGGACAATATTCCAATAGACCGGTATAGCTTTGAGTACAGTTTCAAAACTGCTGGACAGGTTTCACCAAATTATGCAATTAGGAAAATACCCAAGTAATGTGATTAACATGCTGGGAGCATGGTTCAAACAGGATATAAAACTATGGCAAAATCATTTGGATAAGGGTGCAAACAGCATGCTGCAAGTTTATGAGAGGACTGATGTAAACATAAATATACAATGTACATGTAACAGTCACATCAAGGTTAAGGTCTTTGATTTTTCATTGTAGAGAATGTAGGTGTCTATAATTGTGTTGTAGAGCAATTTAAAAAAATATTTGCACATATTGTTACCAAAAAAAGTGCAAACAAAGAAATATGCAGACATATAGGTAAACTAAAATGAGGACAGACCAAGGCTTGCCAATGCTCCTCAACAGCTCAGGACATTAAACATAACATAAAAAACTGGGCTGATATGGCATACCAAGCCACATTACCAGTGTAGTAATCATCAATGATCTAAAAATATTTGGGGAGCAGGATGTGTATGCAGAACCCATATCATACACCTCAAAGAAAAGAGAGATACAAAAGAAGAAGAGTAAGTAAGAATCAAGACAACTCACATGGAAGAAGGGAAAAGTTGTCAAAGGGATGGTTATGTGGGCATGTATGTATTTTATGTGGGGAATGGATCCCCTTTTTTTACAGACAGGCTAAATAGGTGTGGTGGTGGTATATGGGAGAGGTATATGTTTATGACAGGAACAAAAAACGACAAAGACATATGGCATGACAAGAACAGGAAGGCACTATATACAGAAATTGGGTGACAGACATATACAAAACAGGAAGATATGTAGAGGAGTTAAGCAAACAGCACACAGAAAGAGTGTTGGGAGCCCATGCATGTGTCAGCATTTAAAAAAAAATTACACTGAATAACCACTACAATATTGAAAAGCGGGGAGGGGGGGGGGTTCAGCTAAAGCAAAAGAGGACCTGAATGACTGCTGGTATGATATGTAAAGTCTTTGTCATGAAGGACATCCATGTACAACATACCACATGCTGAAATACAGACATGTCATCTATATGCAGCCATGCCTATGTACAAGTATGTGTCATACATTGACATTTACCTACCTAGGAATGTCTCAATGATGTATCATCCATACACCAGTTTCGAGAAAAATCATCACTGGCAGTGGATGTATAAAGGACATTATTGTACATTATTACTGACACTAAGATGGGTTCTACCTGACATAGTCGAAACCACACAACACCGACAACCACATCACCGACACCACATATTCGACAGTCCATAAACACGAAACCACACATAACCGACAACGAAATAACCGACGGTACACAAACACGAAACCCCATACACTGCACACACCACAATAACAATTAAAAACAAAACACATCCCCATTCCACAAACCACACACAACACAAGCACACCAAAATCCTTACAAGCCACACTAAACCTTACCTAACCCTAAGGTCCGTCACTATCGCACTTACCTACCCGCTCCTAACCCTAACTCACTTAACCCCTAACCCTAACTCACTTAACCTAACTCACTTAACCCACCCCTATCGCTCCCTAACCCTAACTCACTTAACCCACCCTAACCCTAACTCACTTAACCCTATCCCCACAGACCGTCAATCTCCACACTTACCTGCCTCGCACCCTAACGTCCGTCACTACCGCATACTCACACAGCCTTTCCCCATGTCGGCATCCTCGGCGTTGGTGTTGTCATCCGTCGTGTCGGTCTTCTGCATTGTCGATGTTCTGCCACTCGCGATTGGTCTTCTTCACTTTCGATCTTCTGGAGCTCCGGATTCCGATGTCGGTCTTCTGCGCTGTCGACGAAGTCAGGTAGAACCCTAAGATGGTACAGCAGATATCCACACGCTCACGATCAGGTATGTTTGTAAAGTGCATGGAAGACTACAGAAGTGCAATTTTCCCTAATCTACAGTACATGTGCTGTAGTTCTACTATGGGCAATTTCAGTTGTTTCCATCAAAGCCCTTATTTTGCACATCATGCATGTACTTCATTACAGTGCAGACTGTGGCAACTCTGGACACAATGCAGTGAAAGGCAGTTTCTGGCCACACTACTGCACATTTGCTGGCAAATGAGATTATCTATAGAGAGTACAGCAGTAAACACAGCAAAGAGACATCAGACATCATGGGTAGGTCACCACAGGCAGTGCACCATCTGAAGGGAAGTATGAGGTGATGGATACAGTTACTGATAGGTTGTTGTGGGATTGAGCACAGGCTGACCAGCACAATGTTCTTACTGAAGGTTTCTGGTGGCCGGATCTGTGTATGCTAGTGGAATTCAATGGACTATGAAATAATATGCATGGGTACATACCCACAAAATTATGTGTATGCATGAAACAGGTGGACATATGTTCCAGGATAACTACAGCATGATGTTACTTTATTAAATGCACACACTATAGATAATATAGAGTAGAAACGTAACAGATACCAAGTGATAACAGAACAGTGGATACTGTAAATGTTTAATGGAAATAAACATGGATTGCTGTGCTTTAGGCAGGAGTTAAAAATCATGCATGTATTGACACAGACGTTACATTATGTGGCCAAAATGCACAGTCAGCAATGCATCCATGTGATACCACTCACTTGGAAAGGGCATCTCTGCTATATGGCCATAGTAACCAGCAATGCACATATCATCACACTGCAGGACTGTGTAACACAGGCTCATGAAGATTTGTGCTGCAAAGGACTGAGTAGCATGCATGCCAAATGCAAAAAGTGAGTTCCTAGCTGTAATGAATGTTAATAAGTATATCCTGGGATAATTGATCTACAAAGCTGACCATAGGGAAGTGACAATGTAGAGATCTCATTTCAATAAATAGCATCAGCATATTGGTTATGTGCAGCTGTGATAATAGCCTATAATGCATGCACTTTATAAGCATATGTAAAGTCATGCAAACGCATTGCAAATGCATACACACATAATATGAGCCAGAATAGAGGGCTCTGCAGTTATGACAAATTATGAAAAGAAGCATTAAGGAAACACATGGGGACAATGTGAATGTCATATGTATGTGTGACAAGTGTGATATTTTCAGCACACATATGTACTCAGTGAGTGCACAGTACATATTTTAATGTATCATGAGTATACCATTACTTGAGTAATTTCTGTCCATTGCTGGACAAGAAAGCACCACATAAACAGGAATACCATCTAGTTATACACATGGATGCCACTGGTACTTGACCAACCAACATAGCACAAATATGTTGTGGAATGCTATGGAGAGCAAAGCTGCAAATGTAGCTGTGCTCATTGCAAGTCTTGTCTCAGTACTGATCAGAATGAGCACATCCATCTATGAGCATTAATGCAGCACATACAGTCCGTATATGAACAAACATGAATGATGGATTTAATTCTGTAATCATATGAAATGTCGGGACTGCATGAGTGAGTTCCAAAATACAGAGACTGAATGGCTGAAAAATTGACTTGCATATAAAAAAATTCCAATATGGTCATTTCTCAGAATACTCCCTTTTTTTCAAAGTATGGAGATCTCAGAGCGGGCATATATAAATTCAGAAGGTGTGAGGGCAAGTTTAAAGAGGAGATGTTTGATATTCTCTCTTCTCTGGCAGATTCTATATATATATATTTTTTGATCTGTTGGCTCCTGACATTACGAGTGCTGTCATTTCAATAGGGAGCCCTTAAATCAGCAGGTGTAGAATATGTAGAACCACACAGCTGATATAGAGACAGAGACAGTGGAGCACATATGATGTGCATGAAGGGAGGCATACAAAGGGAGATATGACAGTTTGCTGCCAGTGGGCAAACTGTTACAATCACTCAAAAATGTGTATATGCCTCAACAGCAAATGCTGTCAGGATGTGCATGTGATTTGCATGCATTGTTGACATGCCTGCATGGAAAGTCACATTGATAGCTTCTACATTCACCACAGTAGAGGTGACCAGGATTCCCTATGCATACTCAGAGCATACTACTTTCAGTGTATGGGATGGCATATGTATTATTAAACGCTGCGACATTGCCACACTTACGAATGTGCTGGGAACAACAATATTGCCCTGTATGTTCCTGGTGTTCCACATGCAGCAGATGGGAACCTCTTACACACCACAAAGTTTATCAAGAAAAGTATAACATACCATATAACCTGTATCATTAAACATGGCTCATGAAGAAGTAGCATATGGCAATAGAAAAAATTCCCTCAGAACTATCACTGTTGAGCAATGCCTGTCACAGGTGCAGCAGTTTTGTCACAGTACCTCTACATAAACACTGTGCAATGACAGTGTGCTACAGTGCACACAGATATTGCCACACACAAACGTGCACGCTCACACACACACTAGAATTGTTTGTCATGTTACAGTTGAAAAAGGCCAGTTACATATCATGAACAATGGTGAACAAAAGTCAGATAGTCAAAGTAATTCATGTGAAGATATATTGATATCCCCTGGTTTTGTAACAATGTTAACATGACCAACATTCACAAGTACAAATTAGCCAGCATTATACATATAGCTTGCATGCCTATGCAGGGCATATATAAATGTTTAAGGACTACACAGACAATGCTTATATGCCTGATGGACCTTTCTCATGGGATTGACCTCCCCTGCCAAGGTTGGCAAAAGCACTGGGTTGGGGTGGGCATAATGGTTAAGTTGTTTACATCACAGAAATAGGGTACAGGGTTTCATTCTCACCTTTGACAGAAACTGGGTAAGCTTAAAATGGCCCGCAAGGGCAGTTAGCCTAGTGCTAACCTATGAACCTACAGTCATCTCAGAACACCTCATACATGGAGTCACCCATCTCCCTGAAGAAATTCTGCATCATTACCTGCATCTGATCCCAGAAGATGTCACTAACAGCCTTCTGCATTTTCCCCTAAAGTGACCATTCAGTGTGGAGGAACATCCATAGATCTTATGAGAATGATGGCATGGTCTTCAGGCAGTGGGGGTGGTAAGCATGGTCTTTAGCAGTGATGGAGGTGGTGGTATATGGCCAGCTGTACAAGTCCTGCCTGTGTGTGTTTGCCTGAAATTCCGGATCACATACATTATGACACATACCTGTGGTGTTGAGAATCCCAAATGAATGATATAGACCAACACGTGAGGGCTTGCCAACATAGATTTTCATGGGCATTATTGGTGGCACAGTGGGCAGCTTGTCACCTCCATAAAAAGGTCCAACAGATTGGTTCTTGGCTAGGGAGTTTGCATGCCCTCCATGAGCTCTGTGTTTCTCCCACATTTTAAAGACATGCAGTAGGTGGATTCAAGACTCTAAATTGTTTGAATGTGCATGGGTTGTGGTAAGCAAGACTAGACACTCAGTGGTGTGATCATTGATTTAGGTGATGGTCACTATTGATGTGACCCCCTACAATACCATGTGCAAATTGGGAAAAGGGAGTTGAGGCCAAGGAGATGCAAATTATCATGCTACATGTCTGTTTACACTGAGATCAAAGTACACTCACACCTGCATGCTTTTATGGCATTAGCTGTTAATATTTATGTGCCACATGTCTATAGACAATCATCTTCTGTATACACAAGTTAAAAATCAGTGCAGAACATGTTCCTACCACAATAACTTATCCATTCTAACTTGCAGGCAGCTATTATATGAGGCACTGTATTACACAACTTTGTAGGCATTTGAATGTGATGGATATGTATATTTACACAGACATGAAGCCAAGAACAATGCTGCATTACATAGTGAACATAAAACAACATACACAGGACATTAGACAACTGTCAAAATTCCCACACATAAGCTGTAATGTATGAGGATAGATGGGCTTGTGTCAGTCAAGGAATGCCTCACATGTCTTGACCACAATGTCAAGGAGGCATATATTTGCCTAGGGTGCTAGAACAAAAAATCTTTATAAGATACAACATATTTGCCATGCTGTCAGCTGCCAGTGTGTTGTTTAGAAGGTAAACACTGCCACATATGTCACAGCTTTATGCAAACAGGCATTGTGGGTAATATAACTACATATATAGGTTCATAGGAAGTTACTAGGCTAACAGCCCTAGAACCCTTATAAACCAAACCATATTTATCCTGAGTTGCCCTAATTGCCAGTGGCTAGCTGAGTGAAATTTGTAGAGTTAAGGGTCGACTGAAGTTAATACCAACTTCCTCTGTCCAGGAGGGACATGGGCACTACAACATGAGTTGGTCACCCATCCATTGATCAAGGTTGCATTTGAAGAGTTTCAGGGAGGGGCTCTGTTTCGTGTGAACTGGAAGCTTGTTCCAGAAAGTGGCAGTCTCTGGGAGATGTAGCTATCTCTTCAGCATGACCCGTTCATGTCAGAGGCTAGGTTAAGATCCCTGGAGTGAGTGCCCATCCTGCAGTTTGATTTACAAATGTGAAGCATTTCCATCAGGAATGGGTCAGAGTCTGTCCTGTAAGCCAAGTACAGGCCACCCCTTAGCAGCCTGTAGGAGACAGAATATAGTGACAGGGCTTTAGGTCTTTCCATGTAAGACTTATTTTGTGTACCCTGTAATTTCTTGGTGAGAAACCTTTGTGGCCTTTCCAATTGTTGTAAGGGTCTGGTGAGGTACAAGCAAAAGGGAACACTATACTCAATTACTGGTCCAATGAGGGGCAAGTGTAATGGAATTATAACATCTTTAGATCTAGATGAAATGCCGTAAACTTATAAGATGTGCCACAGAGAAGGATTTCCTTAATACTGTGGGTACGTGGTGATCAAAGTTCAGATTGTTATCAACCTAAGTACCCAGATCATGTACCACTGGATCTACACTTAGGGGGTTGCTGCCTATAATCTAATTAACATGATGTCAGCCTTACCAAAGTGAATAATAATGCATTTTTTTGCATTTAGTTTTAATCTGTGATTTTGGCCCTAATTCCTGTCAGCATTATATTAACATCATTGGGAGACTAAATGATTGTTCCCAATTTGCACTTGTCAGTGAACTTGGTCAGCCATAGGCTGTCCAAGTTTGCCTGGACTTTGAGAAATAAATTCCAAATATTAAAGGGCACAACACAAAGCCCTGTGGTATGCCACTGGTGACTGGTCTTTTGCTAGAGGTGAAGTCACCCACTCTGACAGTATGTGTCCTGTTGGTGAGCCAGTTGGCTACCCATCTGGTAATGTAGGAGTTAATTCTCAATTTGGAGACTTTGTCTGTAATACCTGAGTGGGTGATTGTGTAAAATGCCTTGGCTAGGTCAAGATAGGTGGTATGTACTCTCTTTCCCTTGTCCAATGCCTTGGTGACTTTCTCAAAGAAGTTAACCATGTTTAACAGGAATGATCTACCTTTAATAAGTCTGATCTGGGTTGGGTCCAGAGTTTGGAGATTACCTATGTCCTTGTTAATAAAGTCCATACTGATTATTTCCATGGCCTTGCAAATTAGGCTAGTCAAGCTTATGGGTCTATAATTCCCAGGGCCAGTTGATGTTCCCCCTTTGTGCAGATGGATTACTGTTGCTATCCTCCATTCCACTGGAACATAGTCAGTTCTCAGGCTGTGGCTAAACAGGGATCCAAGTGGGGCTGCTAGGTCATGTTTTAAGTCATTTAAAAGGCACCTTGGGATGTTGTCTTGTCCCTTTGATGCTGTATTTTTGGCCTTGGACAGTGCCAAGATGACCTGCTGTCTTGAGATAATAGGCTGAGGAATGGTGTCAGGATTACATTGGAAGATGACTGGAGGGGACAGGAGGGAGTGAAGTTTTCTCCAAATCTGTCAGCTAGCAGGTTGGCTATTACCTTCAGTTGAATATGAGTGGTGCCTTCCACAATCAGTTCAGTTCATAGCTGGGTAGTCCCTTTTAGATTTCAGATGTAGTTAAAAAATGCCTTTTGATTACCTTTAGCTAGTTCTGGATCTCTAAATTGTTTGTTTAAGCTAGAGAGGGATTTCTTCTTGTGCTGAGCCAGTTTCCTCTTGTTCTTGGATATTAGTTTTTTTCTTCTTTGGTGGTGTGTTTTTTTGGCAATACCTACTTTTAATCCAGTTAGGTACAGATGGTCCCATACAACTGCTGAAGTGGTTATACAGGGAGTTAGTGTTATCTGCATTTTTAGGGGCTTTGAAACTTCTTATACCATCCCTTAGTAGGAGGTAATTTGTCTTGGAAAAATTCTTAAACATTTTTGAGCTTGATGGGGTATCTGGTCTTTATAATTACATCAGCGAGACTGATTTATGGTCCGATCTTACCAGGGAGGACATCACAATGAGCAGGTGTAATGCTCTCCCATGTTAGTGAGTACTATGTCCTGGAGGTTAAGGCCTCCTGTGGGTCTGATGACTAGCTGTTCTAAAGCATTTGAATTGGAAAAGTCCAAGAACCTCAGAGCTGGCATGTTTGTGGTCGTGTATGTTTCCCAGTTGATTGTAGGATAATTAAAATCATCCATAAGTAAGGTGTTTGACTTTATGGCAAGTGACTCCAGTAAGTCCAGGTATGCAGTATGCTTTTCTTGTTTCATGGTGGGGGACCTATAGCTAGCTATGATGTGGTAGTGGGCTTTGCCTATAGTTAATTAGACATGGAGTAGCTCAAGAGAGTCATACTGTTTGACCAGTCTTAAGGTGTACTTATCCTTAATGAAGATGGATACACCTCCTCGTTTGGTTCTTTCATGCTCAGTTTGTGGTCTGAAAGTATGGAAGGCATTGTAGCCCTACATAGCCAGGGTGCCTTCTGCACTTTTGACCCATGTCTCAGTGACTGCACAGATGTCAGCATTTCCCAAAGTGAGGAGTGCTTCCAGGGACTGTAGTATCTAGTTTAGAATCCTAGTATTAAGCAGCAGTATCTTAAGTTTATCTAGAGATGATTTTATTATGTTGGGAGATTGGTTATTTTGACACTGTCTAAAAAAGGCACAATAGGGTTGGCCAATGCCTTTGACAGTATCCAAAAGCCTAGAGGTGACAGGTGCAGACCATCTTCGTCAAAGCAGCCTGGCCTGTTGACCATGTTTTCCCAGGCTGATATATATAGGATCCCCTTGGACTGACACCAGAAGCTATGCCAATTGTTAAAGTCAGTCATTTTTGTTTGTATTGTGGCATCATCCTTGGAGAAGGTCAAATGCTGCTTAAGGTTAGGCTTATACCTGCCCATGACACATAATCTGAGAACTCAGTCAAGTTTCTCTTCATATAGTCCAGTGACTCATGTGTGTGTTATTTTGTGTTTTGGTTGTTTTTTACATTGTTATGTGTGGTTTCTGTTTGGGAGGCCTCCAATCCTTTGGGAAGTTACTAGTGAATACCTCCACATATATGGGTTTATGTGTTGTGACCTTATTTAGTGTAGGAAGTATTTGTGTGTGTGTGTGTGTGTGTGTGTGTGTGTGTGTGTGTGTGTGTGTGTGTGTGTGTGTGTGTGTGTGTGTGTGTGTGCTGCCTGTTTGGCATTCAATTTGTCCTTATATGAGAGCCTTGCCTCCAGTTTCATAGTGTAAGTATATCCCTCACATAAAGTAGTTTTATATATATAAAATATATATATATATGTATGTGTATGTGTGTGTGTGTGTGTGTGTGTGTGTGTGTGTGTGTGTGTGTGTGTGTGTGTGTGTGTGTGTGTGTGTGTGTGTGTGTGTCAATATATACATACACACACACACACCTACACAGATATATATGTACACACACACACACACACAAAACACACACACACACACACACTAGTGCAATTGATCACACTTTCTCTTTACATACTAACAATCTGCATACATCAATACTGTGGTTTGTTTTACCCTTCTCATAACTGGTGCCACAAGACTTTACCTCTTCAGTGTAAGAAATATAGCGTGCTAGTACACTATAGATTTGTTTTGCTAGTGCACATATGGTAGACCAATAATGCTCTCATGTTATGGTGTTGCCTGCCACCCACTGTACTCATACATGGTAGGGCACAACTGGTTTGGCCATTTGGTGGTATGTTCTTGTATATACTGCCAGCCCAAATACATAAGGAATATATTTGTCAATGGCTTGCATTGTGCGGTCGAATATGCCCATTCTCTAGCCATAGTTACTCTAACCTTTCTACATAGAAGATTTCTGTCATACATACAGCACTATAATAGGAGTAACCTGATATCTTACATTGGTGTATCACTCACTATACTCACATATTACACTTGGATGTAACCTGTAACCTGTTCTAGCATGCCATATTTTGCCAACTGTTGTTCCATGTGTGGTGTCTCTGCATGCAATGACCTTTCTGTGTTTGCGACTGTATACATTGAGTGATAGTTACATTACACAGCTGTCAGCATGGAACACATGTATTACTTTACGTGCATCACACAGTATGGCATGCATACATCTTGACTGTGCAGATTTTTGCCTCATATTTTTGGTCTGTTTTCCTACAATTGTGACTTTCTGGCAAATCATTGGTAAATCATTGAGGACTAATATCAGAAAATAATGACAGAAATGTGAGTTTTAGACTTCATATCTTATATACAATTCACAGTAATGCAAAACATGTTATTCTATCAACTTTCTAAATTTGTAAGAGCAACATTTAAAAGTTTTCCCTATTTTGGGTGCTTTGTCCCCCCCCCCACTATTTTGTATGGCATTGTCCAAATTTCTTGCTCAAATAAGTTGAGATGTATGATGGCATGGGTTGGAGATGCAGTGTATGTGTAGTCTTTCACACGTACTTTCTCTGCATGGTGCCATTGTGCTGCATAACTTATTTGTGCATGTACTGTACTGCACACTTTTTATATGCAAAGTATACCTCAGTTGATATGGACACAGTTTAATATGTCATCCATCACACTGTCAATGTTTAACAAATACTGCTCATGTTTATAAGCCATGCACACACACACACACACACACACACACACACACACACACACACACACACACACACACACACACACACACACAGTACTGTTTGCATGCCTGGCCTAATCATACTGCACTGTATTACTTCAAAGGTTTTGCCTCACATGCCTCAGTCCTGTCTACAATATGTGGTGCTGCATATGTCCACCTGTGTGTGGTTTCCATGAACTTGAACATGGCACAGCTGTACATTATTTGTGTATGTCTGATGGTCCCTATGAACAGGTCACATGTGCCTGTTACATAAGTACTTATTTACATGTATTGGATTATGTCACATATTGCTCTTTTTATTACTGCACTCATGGACTGTCATGATGCAAGATTCTGAACTAGATATTACTGGATTGCCTCAGCTTGCATATGTGAGAAGACCATTGTTGGCAACTTGCTTGTATCCTCCTAATTGTCTGTGAAGCTGTTGTTCTGGTTTAGATGCCTGAAGTTCTTGAGGTATTATACCTACACTTAGGTCTGAAGGGTCAACATGCTTGGGTGTTATCATATTATGTAGCATGGCACACATGGTGACCGCATGCACACCCTTTGTGATGTTTACTGAAGTGCACTCTTGGATATATCCAAACACCTGATTCAGGCTTTCAGCGCACCAAAGACTCACTAAGTGGACTAACACATCATGGAATATGATCTATTAAATGCAACCTCAACAGGTATGGAAAGGGCTCTGACTGACATCATGGACCATGGCTCCAGGGGATAATGCATTCACCTGTTGGCATTGATAACAACATACAACAGCAGTGCATTGTAATACAGCAGTAACACAAGTGTGTACAGTGTAGTACTGTCATACCTACCTAGTAGATGCCCCTTATGGATCTCCCCATCCCACATATTGTCCATAGGGTGCTTTCCATAAATATTGAGGCAACATAAATACTTCTCGATTGAGTTTCCATAAAGTTTATGATTAAACCATTTCCCAAACAAAGTGCATGACAACTGAACAAGGCCCATCCTTTATGGTCATGGTACAATTCAGCATTTCCCCAATTAAGGGATTTCTTGGGACATGGGTACACTCTATTACAGGAAGGACACAGGGGAAATTGTCAATGGAATGGAATAATTTCATGGAAGTCTGCTGTTTCTGTTGTGTACTTAGGAAATATATGTTGACATCCACATTGTGGCACATGACTGCCAGGCACTGGCCTAAAATGTAACTAGCACATATTTGGAACATCCTAACAATGTCACCACATACTTATGGAATGTCCCAAAGGTTGATAATGCCCAGGTTCAGGGCTCAAACATAGCTTCATTTCTACTGGGACTAGGTTACTCCACAGACTGGATGAGGACATGTGAGGTGTATGTATCTCACATGCAGTCTGTTCTGTGTCTGTCCTGTATCAAACTATAATTTATTGATAAGACAGCAGGCTTAACTTTAGCTTGGCTTGCGATGCTGTCTGTCTTCCAGGTATAGGATGCATACATAGGTCCTCCTTCATCATGCCTTGCAGAATCCCACCTGATGAAGCTCATCTTCATGCTGATGCATTTTTAGACAATGTACTACACTGTCTGGAAAATAAACATTTTTTTAGAACAATATTGTTTTCTGCAAAATATACATGACCTCCATCATATATCTGTTTAGATAGGATAGCATGTACTATCTTTTCATACACTCTCTATTTGCTTCAATTGGTTTAGTTTCACCAGCAGGAATGGACCCGATTCCTAAGTCAGAGTATGATTAATGTTTGTGAAATTAGCATTGTTTCAATCTTGGATGTTAGCCAAAAGTGTTTTTTGCAGCATCCACAATTTGCCCAGAACTAACTACTTCTGCAATTCATACAGAGTTACATATATAGGTAGTATATCTGTAAATTCCTTTTTATGGGCCCTTTACTCCTATCAACATTGCCCACATTTCTGCATGCAAATCCTGGTATTTTATGACATTGTGTCTCTCTGTATATAAGAACTGTAATCTCTGGGTGTGACAATTTCAATGATTAATGCTACTTTTGTCTTTTTTCATGGACCACTATGTTTGTTTTTCTCACATCTGTTTTTTTATCTGTTTGTAATGGGTGATCCTATGTGATATAAACTTCATTATTCTTCATAATGCTTTGTGGCTCAAGTTTTCAATGCTTCTCAATTACTTCAATATTGTAACCTTTGCACAATCCACAGTGCAACAGTCTTGCCACATTATTATACCTTTCAGCATACAGGCCCTCTGGCATTAGTGTATCATACCCAACAACAAGATGTGCAACTGTTTTACAGAACCTGCACTTGTCTGTCTCTCCCATATATTCAACTGATTTTGTAAACCAATGTGTGCATATTCCACTATTCTGGGCCACTAATATTAACCTTTCATCTTTTGATTTAAATTCACCTCTCCTTAACCATGCCTGCATCAGATCCCGATCGACATGAGGTTGTTCCAGGAGTTTTCTGTACTTGCAACTATATTTATCCCTTTTGGTGAGAACAGAATTTATGCACCACCAAGCTGAAACGCTGTATTGTAATAATCTCCACAAATAACAGTGTGTTAGGCGTATGTACGTATTTCTTGAAACAAATTATAAATTCCAAGATCTTTCAGAAATATAGAGAAACAGCAAGTCTATTTAGCAATTAAGACAGCACTTACTTCATAGAGTTCTCATCAGCTGTGCTAACTTACTTTCATTCTTAAGTTGTAGTCTTGGTTAGTAATTCCCTTAAAAACTTCAAGATTGATGCCAAGTTAGAAAATGCTTTCAAACTGTAAACTGAAGCCCTTTTTCATTAGTCCAAATCTCATTAAAACCACAAAAAAAAATTATTTCACAGTTTAAAATAACGCTTACTTCCACATGTTCCTTGTATTGAGTATTTTACTTTGGTTTAGCTGAGACACGCCTGTTTCTTAGGATTGGTTTTAAAGGGACTACAGCATTTATCCCAGGTGACTTGTGTGCCTTTAAGTTCAATATCCATTTAATTTCTTTATTCTCCGTCAAATTTTTAATATCACCTCCCCTGTTGGTTACTGATATTAATTCAATAACCTGAAAAGCAAAATTATGTGTGGGATGGGCTAGGAATATGATTAGTTCACAAAAAGGGGTGTGTAGATGGAAGTATCTGAATGGCTAGTAGTTATTTTATATTTTGAAACTAAGAAACTGAAATTTCATCTAACTGAAGAAGGCTAACAGCCGAAAATAAATTTTTTGTGTGGTTTTAATGAGACTTGGACTAATGAAAAAGGGCTTCAGTTTACAGTTAGAAAGCATTTGCTAACTTGGCATCAATCCTGAAGTTTTTAAGGGAACTACTAACCGAGACTACAACTTAAGAGTGAAAGTAAGTTAGCAAAAATTGCTAAACAGACTTGCTGTTTCACTATATTTCTGAATGATCTTGTAATTTATAATTTGTTTCAACAAATACGTACATATGCCTAACACGCTATTTGTAGAGATTATTATAATACAGCATTTCAGCTTGGTGGTGCATAAATTCTCTTCTCATTTTTTGTTCTTGTTTGATGCACCTTTAGTACTTGGGATTTTTTAATTAAGTATATTTATCCCTTTTCCACTTTTCTTGCCTTCTCATCCGATTCTTCTCCTTATATTCTTTTTTCTGCTTGTTTGTTTTTTGGCACATTCAGTTGCTGCCTGATTTTTCTCTACTTATGCGTTGATTTTGATTCCTGCTTGAAAATGATATGCTTCTGCTAAACTAAGCAGCAAAGTCATCTTAGATTTGTTCTTTTCATGTTTCAAAACTTTCACTATGGTTTGGACCTGATGAGGTCAGCAGGTATTCATGCAATCCTAAGACTGCACATTTATACATGTAATCAGTTTTGAGGAGGCTCATAAGTCCTTCAGTATGAGGAATATATATATATATATATATATATATATATATATATATATATATATATATATATATACACTTATTTTATGTAACATTTGATAAGCATGACGCATTCTTTTTTTTATTTGTTTCTGTATGGTACAGGCAAAGTGTTTCAAAATCAGGCACAGGTAACATGCCGCTCAAATTTAGTAGCAATTTCACATTATAACACATGCTGACTGTTTTTTTTATTTAATTGCCTACACTATTTAAGCAAAGGATTGCCCTTGGAGTATCACAACTTTCTTTTGGAATCCAGCCCTTTGTTTAGTGTTACCCTATTTGTTTAAAGTTGCTGGCTACTTTTGCCAGATAACCAAAATGCTTTTGTTGTGTACTGCCAAATAAGATGTTATCACTGTAATTTTTTCCCATTTACTTCTCTTAAATAACTTTCTGTGTGATACATTGAAATATTTCTGATGCTGGCCTTAACCCCAAAAATCAAACATTTATTCCTCTTGCGCTCTGTGTACGTTGAAAAGATCACCAGCCATTTCACAACACCAATTCTCCCTGCGGAACATTCTTATTGGGAACAACCCATCAAAAGTCTTATACATTGAAAAAAAAACAAACATATCGACAGATTTTAATCTCATTGAAACAAGAAAAATAAAATGTACAGCATTTTTTGAAGGGGCAAGTACTCAATAACCTAACAATGCCCCCACAAGCAACCCCATTGATAAAAAAACGTTTGTTAACCAAAAAGTGGACTGCTAAGTTTGGACCACAAAATTCTACTTCTACATTTGCATGAATGAAAACAGCTATGTGAATTCCATAATAAATAAATAACATTCTTCACCTATTATATGACTGTAAGTCATCCATATTTGTTAGCATGTATCAAGCTCAGTGGCAACTAGGCAAAGCAAATAATGAAGTAGTGCAATAGTCATAGTTCAACAAAAAAAAGTAAGACAAAATGTTGCAAATGAAAACTCACAGCATGAACCATTTCTAGTTCTGTTGCAAAGGATGTAATGGATATATTATGTGACTAAACTTCTTCTTCTTTCGGCTTTTCCTGGTTAGGGGTCACCACAGCGGATCACCTGTCCGCTCATGTTTGGCAGTGGAGTTTTACAGTGTCGAGTTGCCAGCCCAGTGCCCAACCTTCCATAGAAGGCATAAACACACACACACTCATGCCTAGGGCCAATTTAGAGTGCCCAAGCCACCTACAGCATGTCTTTGGGATGAAACCAGAGCACCTGGAGGAAACCCACACAACCACAGGGAGGACATGCAAACTCCGCACAGAAGGCACCCCAGCCGAGGATCGAACTGGGGTACCTCTTGCTGTGAGGCAACAACACTAACCACTGCACCACCGCAGCCACCCTATTATGTGACTAAACTATAGAATGGTAATTAAATGCAACATAACTAATAAATGTGTCTATATGTCTTTACAATACAGTGCAGTTGGCATCACTTATACTGCCAGTCATTGTATAGAAATGTAGGTTTGGTTGACTATGGTACTGGATGTACAGTAAAACTGCCTCCCACAACTTATAAATGAATTAGAAAGTATATATATATATATATATATATATATATATATATATATATATATATATATATATATATATACATTTTGTAGATAGCAAGACAAACCCCGGGATTCATGAAACTCGGCGCAAGGACGGTGTTTGCCTTGCACTGACCGTGCGGCGTAGAGATGGCGCAGCAGCACCACATGCATATTAATGAAGGCGCTCTGCTGTAACGGCCACATGTATAGGAAACGTGCACGAGTGCAGGGGGAGTGTCCAAGCACTGCATGGAGGCGTGAACATGTCAGCTGCATACGCGCAACCTAAAATGCTGACTAGTACAGCCTGCCTCTAATAGTAATCACTCCTGTCAGTGTCCATGGATACTGAAATGTATGCAAAGCATACAAGACAGTTTTGCGAACACCAAAATAAAAAGTAAACACAAAGGCACGTAGCTGAATATTGAGTCCCTGTCCCTCGAACAAATGACATTTAAAACCCCATGCCCATATTCCATTGTAGTGTTGATAGTTATACCAAGTGGAAGCTAAATGCATCGTGTTAGTGCGCCGCCAATTGCTAAGCCTAGACCAATGGTTAGGATTACCACCTGTACCACATTGTGAGGGACAGTCCCCCTCTGGGCAGTTGTGTCCATACCAAAACCATTATAAATGTCAAATGTCCTGCGATTGTAGGACATAATTATGTCCCATATTTTATGTAATAGTCCGATACAATACTTATTTCCATATGTAAAATACCTAAATGTTACAAGAAACAGAATAAGCCTCTAAACAAAACAGAATAAGCAACTAAACTGCTACAACAATAAGCTTATATTTAGGCATAAAACTAAAGTACAATCCTTTGTACTGACCATGGGTATATGTTGGCCTGTAAAATCTGATGTGTGTCCCAAAAATGTCCCATCCTAGTCATATGAAAAGGTGGAAACCCTACCAATAGTCAGAGCATTCGCCCAATATCTGCCCATTCGCAGTCCAAGTATGTCCTTGTCAGGACAGCCCAAAGATGAATGGGAATTACCTGGGTCTAGTTACCATGTCATGAAAGATAAGTATTTGTGTGTACCTATGTGCGTGAAGTACAGCATGTGGATGATCAGAAATGCTAGGCTAGTCCTCACAATCATATTGGTACCAGAGATATGTAGTGTACGCAATGTGTTCGGTTGACAGTACCATGGGCCATCAACCAGAGAAGGGATGGATGGTGTCTGTGGAATATGGGGGTGGGGGGTGATGGGGAATGTAATAATTCGCAAAGAGGAGACTGGGTTGGATGCACAATAGGTGAACTGGAGGTGTACGAAGGAGCAGTGGGTGAATCAGAAAGATAACCAAGAACAAATATTCACATCTGCAATACAACCTGACAGGCCATACTATAGAACACAATCCTACAAACATATGAACATTAAAATGTGTGATACACATGTACAGAAACGTTACTGGCACATACCCACATAATGGTCTGGCCTGAACTGAGCCATCCAACCCCAACACACCTGGATACATAATTGAATACCCATCATCCCCTCCACAGAACGCCACTACCCCCTACCTGAATGTCCACCAGAACCGCCCATACTCGGGCTGCTAGCTAGGCGCAGCCATATCTTCACATAGTGACCTCTACTCATATCTAGTAGGCAGTCTCACCCTCGGCAGTCTCAGGATTGCAAACTATGTAACCCTTGCATGTATAACCCTACCTTATTTTTGTAAAGCCAAAGGAATCGAGGTCATCGGTCCGCACAATTTTTGGATATCCCTCATGGGATAAGTATCTGTTTAAACATTAGACTCGGTGTCCCGACACGATGTCCAGTCCTGTAGATATCTGGATACAAGTTGTATGAACAGTAGTTGTACACAAGACTGCTCAGCCTCCAGCCGGTACTGCAGAACCTATGACCTGGAATTAAACACCTGACGGTGATGCACATCTCCCCATGTGTGTTATCGGGAATATATATACCTTACACATTCGCACAGTGGCATTCGGATATAGGGTGATTAAGGTGCTTTAAAGCAGATGTGAGTAGGGTTACCACCTGTCCCACTTTGTGAGGGACAGTCCCTTTTTGGGCAGTTGTATCCTGACCAAAAATAATACAATGGCAAATGTCCTGTGACTGTAGGAAATACTTATGTCCCATTTTTCATGTAACAGTTATATAAAACAGTTATTTCTGTATGTAAAA